>NC_134136.1:102660806-102964685 GCF_040939455.1 Microcebus murinus
GTATAGACATGGGTCCCATCCCTAAGATATCTCATTAGATACATGCAAATATTCTAAAATCTGAAAAAATCCAAAATCTGAAACACTTCTGGTCCCAAGCATTTTGAATAAAGGATACTTAACCTATATTGCATTCCTTTAATGTTCAATTAAAAATGAGACACATCTGGGGTATGGTCATGCTGGAGACTCAGACTTTTGGGGCGAGGGGGGAAAGGGCATTTATTGAAACCTTAAAATCTGTACCCCCATCATATGCCAAAATAAAAAAAAAAGGAAAAAAAAAGAAAATGAGACACAAAGCAATGGAGTGCAATGAGTTTAATGCTTCTAAAAGAATTCATTATTTGGTCTATACTATTAAAATAATAGCTAGGAGGTGTTTCCATTGAATTTTTTTACTATGTATTCGTAAGTACTGGCCAAAAGAAATTCATAAATATATCAGTGATTATGTGTTGCCTACTTTTAAACAATATATGGTGTGCATTTCTAACATCTAGAAATACTACATGTTTCAAATTAGGACTGAAGTTTCTCCGTGATACATACAATGGCATTGAATGACTTATATAGATACAACAAAGACTATAATCTGAAATTGTCCATAAATAGAGACAATTTGGCTTAGAAAGTTTTTCTCACTCTTTTTCACCTCTATGTACCCTGAAGACAAGTATAAGCACTTGTCTATGCACTCAGCACTTGTCTAAGCACCTCTATGTGCCCAGAAGACAAGCACAAGCTCTTGTAATGCTAAGAGGTGAGCGTAACAATTGTACTTTCATAAGTTATTTTCAGAAGGCATTCTTTCATATGAAATTCAACAAGAAATGAAGAAAAGTTTACTAACTCTACTTTTATCATAACTGGAAAACTCTTTAAATTCTAGAAAGACTAGGTGTAAAATCAAAACTGGTTTGTTCATTATAAGTACTACAAGCAGACAAAGTAAAACAACATGCACAAGGGTTTGTCTAAAAAGGTCCAACTATGAGCTCAGTGGCACAGAGCCTTAGGTTCTGTCTTCTCCTCCCTCCTTGCCCAACCCAGTGCATAAGCACAATAGCTACTGCTCAAAGAGAAGGTATACCTATTCCCTTCCCAAAAGGCAAGACTTCAAAATTTCCTATGAAAGTGTTATTTACTACCATTAGTATAAACATATTAGACAATACTAAACATCTAGAGAGTCTACCTATCCAAACTAATAACTTATTTGTGCACTTATGTATAGTTCTATTAAATAAAATTGCACACATGAAATGATGCTTATGATCTGAAGTGTCTTCTAATTGTGATCATCATGGTCCTCAACCATGTTCTCCTCACTTCCTCCTCTTCACCACCAATTCAGTGGACAAGTATAGACAAGTGTACTGTTTAGAGGTGGTTGAAGAAATTTAAATTCATTTACAAAGGAATTTATAGAAGACAAGTTTTCCTATGAGTTTTAACACAAAGTGTACAAATATTATAGCTTTATTATGCAATTAAGAATTCATAAAATTCTTAAAATCTAGATACTAGATCTTGCAACGTTGAGACTTAATTGTCCATTAAGTACTGTAAACATAGCAAAAAAATACAGCTCAAAAAGGAGGTTTAGCCATTCATTTCATTACCAAAAGATAAGATTTCATATGAATTTTAACAAAAATAATTAACAAAATATGTTATTTCACTACTTTAAACATACTTTGTGCATCTCAGAACATATTAGAAAAATTAGACATTTAAAACAGATATAACATTATGAACTATGTATACAAAAGGAAAATTAATGCAAAAAGAAATGATAAATGTTTGAAGTGATAGATTTGCTAATTACCCTGATATGATCATTACACATTATACACACATATATAATAGAAATATCACACTGCACCCACAACTAAGTATAATTATTCTGTTCCAATTAAAATAATAAAAAAATAAAAGTAACAAAAGGGAAGGGAAACAGTGTTTGGAGGAGAGTGTGGGGAATGGGGAGAAAAAAACACATACACAGAACAATGGTCATAGCATGGAAATGTCCTCTAAATATGGACTCTTTTCTTCCTTTCTTCTCAAGGTCTTTTGCTCCACCTCCTCTAACCCACTGAACAAATGCTATCATGCATTGCTCCTTGTGTCCTTTCTACTGGTTACATTTCCAAAAGTCATTTCCAGAGATATTTATTTTTAAGTGTTCTTTAAAACAAAAGGTCACTTACAAAACCTGTGATTTTCTATCTCTATTTTTTAATCATATGTCAGCAACCTCTTTACTTCTAGAAGCCTAGATGTAGCAAAATAAGAATTTAAAGCTGTCTTTTAAAAGGTTGACAGTAAAATTGAGAGAAGTCTTTTTATAGTGTATGAACTAAGTCTTTTAAAAATGACCTGTGCATCTTTTAAAACGTTGGGCATTCCCTGCTGACCAAATGAAGTACCTTATTCTAGGGTTTCTCTCACCCATTCTCCAGGCCTGGTAGCATGTCAACTTCTCACCTGCTGGTTACAGACCTCTCTCCTGGCTTCCTCTAAGGTTCCACTCATCTGTTGAGCTCACCAAGGCCTTGTTCCATCTTGCTTGGGGGAGGCAGTATCAATTTCACTTGGGAGAGAGAGGTTGTGCCATGTCCCTAAACCTACATATCTCCACAAAGCCGAGGTGGCCAAGATCAAATCTATGTAGGCTCCTTCTCACTCTCCTGGAGTGTCTGTGATCTTCTGAGGTGTTCTGAAATCTGACAGCTTCTCCACCCTACTACAGGAGCCAAATGGCCAGATCCAGTGAGGATTCTGGGCGGCTAGGATCAGGGAGGCTGCTATCACAACAATCAAGTCACCAGGACATGTTGTCATTGCCTCAGGGCTTGACAGGGGTCTCCATCATGTGGAAAGACCAGAGCAAGAGTCCTGGGGTGCACAGGCAGGTTGGTGGCAAGAAGGCCTCCGGAACCCTAGCAGACCTGCATGCTGGTGGTTGGAAAAGCTCTCTTGGACACCAGCATGAAGGAAGGAAGTAGCAGGAAGAGCTTCCCGGGCAACAGTGCAGACAACAGGAGCACTTGTTTCCACAGTGCTACATAGCATGTAGATGGCCGGATGGGTCTTGGTTGTCCAGTGAGTGAGAAAGGTGGTAACTGGAAGTGTCCACTAGCTTCCCGGAATAAAGATTATACAGAGGTTGAAAGGCTACCGAGTCTGTAGTTCATGGGTAGGCCCATGATTGGAAAGGACTGACCCCAGGGAATCAGTGTGGGGCATGGATGGTGGCTAATAGAGCTCAAAGTTCCACAGAACAGGGCTAGGCTTGTGGGTGGAAGGGACCCTGGGGCATCATTGCTGGGGAAAATGGTGGCTGAAAGGGCAACAAGGTCTGAACGTATGGTCTGGCTGGTGGCTGGAAGGGCCCCTGATGCATTAGTCTGCTGGATAGATGATTGCTGATAGGGCTCAAGATTCCATACCACACAGGTAGGTTGGTGACTGTAAGGAAGGCCTGGGCACCATCACATGAGAAGGATGGTTGCCAAAGCCCCTCTGTTCCCTAGCACGTGGCCAGGCCAGTAGTGGGAAGCTTGAACAGCTCTGGTGTCCCAGCCTGGGATGGAAGGTAGCTGGAAGGACCCAAGTTTTCCCAGCAGGCAGGAAGGCTGGTGACTGGAAAACTGGTGTCCAGGAAAAAAAAAAGTCTGGAAATTAGTATGGAAATACTACAAAAGGGACTATTGGGATAGGGGAAGGAGGACATTTGCACTAGGGATATGCTCAAAGCCTAAGTAAGAAACATCTCAGGGAAGAAGTGGACAAGCAAAGCTTTTATATGCAAAGACCATGGGATAGGTGGCTGTGGAAGGAAGAAATGGCTGATAAAACTGCTAGCCAGAGGGCTTAAAATTGCACAACTTTATCAAATATTGCAATGAGGTGAAGGTTGATACAAGAAGTATTTGTGTTTAAGCACATGAAACAGAGGTTTGGGAGTGAAATGAGCAAACAAGTTATAGTGTAGAAAGTTCCCATAAAATTTAGGGTCTACCAGTCCTAGTCAAGTCAGTCCAAAGTTATGTAAAGTGCAAAGTTTGATAAATCTTGCTAGTCTCTTCTGTTGTTCAAGACCAACTCAGCAAGAGACTGTCCTTGAAAAATGTGGAGATAAAGGGAACCTGGATAGGGAATGGCTAAGTGAAATAGTTTCATGGTCAATGTTTTCTCAGTGTTGTCCCTATAGGGCTGGTTGAACCATCTGTTAGGCCAGCATGCAGAGCTCAGTTTATTTTAGGTTCCTACAGTTGAAGCATCTTAAAAGAGTGATGCCCAAAGTGAAAAAGATAGATGTTATTATGAAAGGTCCTGTAAAAGTGAAGAGCTAAGAGTTGAGCCCTAATGACATCCAGTTCAGCAAATTCCAAGAGGTCTGTGAAAGATAGTCTTTCAATTATACAGAATTACTCATTGAAGGTTTGATGCTCTTAGTGGTGTCATCCACAGTATTTGTTACCCCTCTTATCCTTATGGATAAGAATGGCTTGATAATTTCACCAGACTTCCTTAGTTTCCCAAACACTTCTCCAGGGAGAAATCCAGCCCACGCATAGTCTGCCACAGTGGTGAACCCTTTAAAGTCTATGTTAAGTTATTAAGCTTTAGTTCTATAATGCTCCTTCAGATCCTGGGGCTACCTGGGATCCCTCTAAGGATCTGGGTATTGAGGTTTTAGCTCTTACTGATTCTAAGGTAAGAGGGAGGAAAAAAATTAGAAATATTGGTTTGGAAGAATATAGACAGTAATAGAAGCTGGAAGAATTGAAAATTTGGTATGGGTTGACAATTAAGGATCCAGTCCAATTTATAGGTAGGTATCACAAGTATTTTTTTTCACAGTGGGAGAAAAAGATCAATTAAATGTCTACCAGACAAGACAATACTTGCGCATCTATCAGTTACAAATAGGTAAGAAATAGCTCAAAGACAATGAAAAGGACCAGAATATGATAATACAAAAGGATGAGCTATAGTTTCTTTTTTGTTATCATATATATTTAAGGTACACAACATGATGTTTTGATACAGATATACACAGTGAAGTAATTACTATATAGTCAAATAATTTGACATCCATCATCTAACATCGTTACCTTTCTTTTTTTGTGGTAAGAGTACCTAAAATTTACTCTCTTAGAAAATTTTCAGTATACAATATTATTAACTATAATCCAGATGCTGTACATTAGCTCTCTAGACTTATTCACCTTACCTAACTGAAACTTTGTACTGTTGGACCTATATATCCCCATTTCTTCTATGCACCCACCTCTGGTAATCACATTTCTATTCTCTATTTCTATGTATTCAGTTTTTGCTTTTGTTTTACATTACAGATATATGTGAAATTGTGCAGTATTTTCCTTTCTTTGTATGTCTTATTTCACCTAGTATAATGTTTTCTGGGTTTAGCCATGTTGTCACAAATGTCAAGATCTCCACTTTTGGAGGGCTGAGTATTATTCCATTGTATATGTATACTGCAACTTTTTAATTCATTCATATATATATCAACAGGCACTTAGGTTATTTGTGTATCTTGATTATCCTGAATAATGCTTCAGTGAACATGGGAGTGTAGATATCTTTGCAAAGGGATGATTTCATTTCCTTTGATTATATACCCAGAAGAGGGATTGCTGGGTCTTATGGTAATTCTATTTTTAGTTTTTTGAGGAACTTCCATATTATTTTCCAAAATGGCTACATTAATTGACATTCCCACCAACAGTGTACAAGAGTTCCTTTTTTCTAAACCCTTGCCAACACTTGTTAGCTCTAGTTTTTTAGATAATAGCTATTCGCACAGGTATAAGAGGATACCTCATTGTGGTTTTGATTGCATTACCCTGATAATTAGTGACATTGAGCACATCTTTCCACATCTGTTGACCATTTATATGTCTTCTTTTGAGAAATGTCTGTTGAATGGTCTTTTGCCCATTTTTATTGGATTTCTTTTTTGCTATTGAGTTGTGTGAGTTTCTTATATTAACATATTTTGGATATTAACCCCTTCTCTGATACATGATTTGTGAAAATTGTCTTTCACTCTGTTGGTTGTCTTTTCATTTTGTTGATTGTTTCCTTTGCTGAATAGAAGCTTTTGAGTTTGATGTAGCACTACTTGTATATTTTTGCCTTTGTTGCCTGAGCTTTTGATGTCCTATTCAAAAATTCATTGTTAAGAAGAAAGTCAAGGAGGTTTTTCCCTATGTTCTAGGAGTTTTATGGTTTTAAGTCTTACATTTAAGTCTTTGAATCCAATTTGACTTGTTTTTGTGTATGGTATAAAATAAGGGTCAAATTTCATACTTATACATGTGGATATCCAGTTTTCCCAAAACCATATATTGAAGAGATGATTCCATCTCCATTGTGTATCTTGCCACTCCTGATTGTATGTGCATAGGTTTATTTCTGGGCTCTCTATACTGTTCTATCGGTCTATGCATCTATTTTTATGCTAGTACTGTGCTGGGTTTTTTTTTTTATTTCAGCATATTATAGGGGTACAAACAATAAGGTTACCTACATTGCCCTTGGCATCCCTCTCTCCTCAAGTCAGAGCTTCAAGTGTGTCCATCCCCCAGATGGTGTGAATCACACTCACTACGTATGTATATACCCATCCCCTCCTCCCCCCTCCCACCTGCCCAACACCCGATAATATTTTTTTTAACATTTTGGTAACATTTTATATCTTTGCCCCTTCCTAGCAAGAGTTAGAGATATGCCCTTCACCTCCACAATGCTCACAACATCCCTCAGATGTGGGACTACCTCCCCAACCCCCGAATCCCTGGTGAACACCACCACCCTTTGAGCACCGTAGTGTTAATCAGTCAGTACCAATTTGATGGTGAGTATATGTGGTCACAAGATCATCAGTATATGTGGTGACACAAGATCATTATTCTGATCTTGTGTCACTTCACTTTGAATAACGGGTTTAAGGTCAATCCAAGATAACATAAGCAGTGCTAGCTCGCTGTCATTTCTTAGAATTGAGTAATATTCCACTGCAAACATATTCCAAATATTAATAATCCACTAATGAATTGACGGGCACTTGGGTTGTTTCCACGTCCTTGCAATAGTGAATTGTGCTGCCATAAACATTCGGGTGCAGATGTCTTTATAATAGAATGTCTTATGCTCTTTTGGGTAGATGCCTAATAATGCTATTGCTGGGTCCAATGGTGTTTCTATTTTTAGTTCTATGAGATATCTCCAAATTCTTTTCCACAAAGGTTGCACTAATTTGCAGTCCTACCAGCAGTGTAAGAGAGTGTTCCTGTCTCTCCACATCCTCGCCAGCTTTTGTTGTTTTGAGATTTCTTTATACAGGCCAATATCACTGGTGTTAGGTAATATCTCATTGTGGTTTTGATTTGCATTTCTCTAATGATTAGTGATGTTGAGCATTTTTTATATGCTTGCTGACCATTATTCTGTCTTCTTATTTATTTATTTATTTCAGCATATTATGAGGGTACAAATGTTAAGGTTACGTGTGTTGCCCGTGTTCCCCCTCCCCTCTCAAGTCAGAGCTTCAAGCGTGACCATTTCCCAAACGTTGCACATCTCACTCATTATGTTTGTATATACCCATCCTCTCCTCCCCCTCCCACCTTCCCGACACCTGATAAATGTTACTCTTATATGTCCACTTAAGTGTTGATCCATTAATACCAATTTGCTGGTGAGTATATGTGGTGCTTGTTTTTCCATTCTTGAAATACTTCACTTAGTAGAATGAGTTCCAGCTCTATCCAGGAAAATACAAGAGGTGCTATATCACCATTGTTTCTTTTTAATTTTATTTTATTTCAGCATATTATGGGCAACAAGTGTTAAGGTTACATATATTGCCCATGTCCTCCTTCCCCCTCGAGACAGAGCCTCAAGCGTGATCACCACTGTTTCTTAAAGCTGAATAGTACACCATGGTATACATATACCACATTTTATTAATCCACTCATGTATTGCTGTACTGGAATGTTTATAGCAGCACAATTCACAATTGCAAAGTTGTGGAAACAGCCCAAGTGCCCATCAATATATGAGTGGATTAATATTCTGTCTTCTTTAGAAAAGTTTCTGTTCATTTCCATCACTGGGGAGGTGCAAAGGCAATTTATGTAACCAAAGTGTTTATACCCCTGTAATACTCTGAAATTAAATAAACAAATAAATAAAAAAAATTTTGAGTTTTAAAATAAAATTATTTTATGTTTTAAAACATTTTTTTTAAATTTCAGAATATTATGGGGGTACAATTGTTAAGGTTACGTACCTTGCCTTTGTCTCCCCTCCCCCTTAGAGGCAGAGCTTCAGGCGTGTCCATCCCCCAGATGGTGGATATCACACTCACTATGTATATGTATACCCATCCCCCCTCCCCCCTCCCACCTGCCCCACCGGCCACAAATGTTTGTTTTTCTTTATTTCTTAACATTTTGGTTACATTTTATATCTTTGCCTCTCCCTAGCAAGGGTTAGAGGTATGCCCTTCCCCTCCATAAATAAAAATTTTAAAGTTCACAACAAAAGCTACTATAATCAAAACAGCTGTTTTTTTGTGAACTTTAAAATTTTTATTTATTTATTTACTTAATTTCAGAGTATTACAGGGGTATAAACACTTTGGTTACATAAATTGCCTTTGTACTTCCCCAAAGCTACAAACGTGCCCATCCCCCAGACAGTAGGCCCTGCACCTGTTAGGTGTGAGTTTACCCATCCTCTCCTCCCCACTTCCACCTGCCCAACACACGATGAATGTTACTTCCATATGTGCACTTAAGTGTTAATCGATTAATACCAATTTAATGGTGAGTACATGTGGTGTTTGTGTTTCCATTCTTGTGATACTTCACTTAGGAAAATGGTCTCCAGTTCCATCCAGGATAAAACAAGAGGTATTAGTTCACCATTTCTTACCGCTGAGTAGTACTCCGTGGTATACATCACATATACCACATTTTATTAATGTGTGCATGGATTGATGGGCACTTGGGTTGTTTCCACACCTTTGCAATTGTGAATCATGCTGCTATAAACATTTGGTTATAGATGTCTTTTTTATGGAATGTCTTTTTGTCCTTTAGGTAGATACCCAATAGTGGGATGGGATTGCTGGATCAAATGGTAGTTCTACTTTTAGTTCTTAAAGATATCTCTATGCTACTTTCCATAGGGGTTGTACTAGTTTGCAGTCCCACAAGCAGTATATGACTGTTTCTTTCTTTCCGCATCCACACCAACATTTGTTGTTTTGGGACTTTTTGATAAAAAACATTCTCACTGGAGTTAAGTGATATCTCATTGTGGTTTTGATTTGCATTTCCCTGATGATTAAAGATAGTGAGCATTTTTTTCATGTTTGTTGGTTATTAATCTATCTTCTTTGGAAAAGTTTCTGTTCATGTCTTTTGCTCACTTTTTAGTGGGGTTGTTTGATTTTTTTTCTTGCTGATTTTCCTGAGTTCTATTAATATATCGATTCTAGTTATCATCTTTTTATCAGATATGTAGCATGCAAATATTTTCTCCATTTCTGTAGGTTGCTGTTTGCTCTAATGATAGTTTCTATGGCTGTATAGAAGCTTTTTAATTTGATCATGTTCCATTTCTTTATTTTTGTTGTTGTGATTGTTTTGGGGGTCTTCTTTATAAAATCTTTGCCTAGGCTAATGTCTATTAGAGTTTTTCCAACATTTTCTTCTAGAATTCTTATAGTTTCATGCCTTAGGTTTAAGTTTGTTATCCATCATGAGTTGATTTTTTGTGAGTGGTGAAAGGTGCAGATCCTGTTTCAGTCTTCCACATGTGGCTATCCAGTTTTCCCAGCATCATTTATTGAATAGAGATTCTTTTCCTGAGTCTATGTTTTTGTCTGCTTTGTCAAAGATCAGATGGCTATATGAGGATGGTTTTATACATGGGTTCTCACTCCTGCTCCATTGGTCTATGTCTCTGTTCTTGTGCCAATTTCATGCTGTTTTGATTACTTTAACCTTGTAGTATAGCTCGAAGTCTGGTAAATTGATGCCTACCCATTTGTTCTTTTTTGCTTAAAGTTGCTTTGGCTATATGGGGTCTTCTTTGGTTCCATACAAAGTGTAAAATTATTTTGTCTAAATCTGCAAAAAATAATGTTAGTATTGTAATAGGGATTACACTGAATCTGTAGATCACTTTGAGTAGTATAGACATTCTAACAATGTTGATTCTGCTGATTCATGAGCATGGTATGGTTTTCCATCTATTTATGTCCTCTGCAATTTCCTTCCTCAGTGTTTTGTAGTTCTTCCTGTAGAGGTCTTTTTAATACAATTTGAAATCAGGAAGTGTGATGCCTCCAACTTTTTTTTTTCTCCAGATTGTTTGGCTACTTGGAGTTTTTTGTGGTTCCATACACATTTAAGAATTATCTTCTGATTTCTGTGAAAAATATCATTGGAATTTTAATAGGGGTTGTGTTGAATCTGTATGTCACTTTGGGTGGTATGGATATTTTAATAATATTAATTGTTCCTGTACATGAGATATCTTTTCATATATTTGTCTTATTCAATTTCTTTCTTCAAAGTTTTATAATTTTCAGTGTACAGATTTTTATTTCCTTTGCTAAATTTATTCCTAGGTATTTTATTTTTTTGATGCAATAGTAAATGAGATTGTTTTCTCGATTTATTTTTTGGACATATCATTATTGGTGTAAATATAGTTTTCTATTGAAATTTTTTTTTGTCTATAATCACACACGCATCCTTTGATCAATGATAATATCAAAGGAGCATTATTCTGGATCATGAAATAAGGCTAGTCTCATTAGCGTTGGCCTGATTATTTACATAGGTGTAGCAAAAATGATAATTTTCTATATAGGGCTTTTTAAGTTTCTTTTGCTGGAAGTTTTTGCAAGAAATCTCAGATTGAACTTTTAAAAACCTCTTGAAACTAGAAATCCAATCCAAGAGTTTGCTATCACATTTTACCTGCAGGATTTATATAAACTTGGGTAAATCCCTCTTTTCTTAAGGTCACCAAAATATCCTAAGTTTCCTTGGCCTGCCAGGCAGTGATTTTCTTTACTCATTTCTAAGAATGAAACATTATAAGCCAGTTACCAGGTGAGTTTTCCTAAGAGGGCTTTGAAAGCTTTGGCTCCTTAAAGTCAACCTTAGCTCCTTAAAAGTGGCTAGTCATATCTAATTAAATGAACATCATTCTCAACTATGATATTCTAGTCAAAGCCTTGATTATACAAGTGATGTTTCCAATTCCATTCTGTTAACAAGGAGGACAGACTGTTATAGAACCTATACAAATATCTATATTGCCATGAAAATAAGAATATTCAATGAGAGTTTCTAAATTATGGAGGGACCAAACAGGGAAAGAAAGATAAATGCTTAATTCTATTTTATAGAAGTATGTTCTACTAATCTGTTATGAGTTAGAGATAGCTTAAGATCTTAGAAAAAGGGATTCTTTACATCCAGAAAATAGAACATTAAATCACCATCGATATTCTCAACAAAACCCATAATCATCCTTCATCAGTTCATTCTATCCTATGTAATTAATCCTTTGTCCACTTGATATTGGGTTGCCAGGCTCATTAACCTGTCTGTTTTTCTGGAAATCCTGACACAGGCCACTGACATGGTCTCAAAGTTGTTTAAGTGATGCTGCTAGAATCTTATGCCAAAGAATAAGCAGCTAACATAGGCCTTTTCCATGGGTCTCTGAGATAGTCCTTTGCTGAAGACAAGCATTCTGGCTTGTGGCTAATTGCAAGCACTTTCAGGGATGCTCCAGAGTAAAACAAAACATAACAAAACAAAACAAAACAAAAACCTATCTGTACATGACAAAAGATGTAAAATGGTTTTGCTTAACTTATGGCTGATAATTTTCTTTCTTTTTTCTTTTTTTTTTTTTTTTTTAATTTCAGGATATTATGGGGTACAAACATTTTGGTTACATGTTATGACTTTGCCTCACCCAAGCCAGGATTTGAAGTGTGCCCTTTCTCCCATACAATCCTCACTGAGTCCATTAGTTGTGAGTTTACCCACCCCCATTCCCCCAACCTTCAATGAGTATTACGACCATGTGAGCACCTTAGTGTTGATTAGTTAGTGCCAAATTGATGGCAAGTACGTATGGTGCTTATTCTTCCATTCTTGTGATACCTCACTTTGAAGGATGAGCTCCAGCTCTATTCAGGAAAATATAAGAGGTGCTAGATCACCATTGCTTTTTTGTAATTGAGTAGTATTTCATTGTATACATATACCATATTTTATTAACCCACTCATGGATTGACGGGCACTTGGGTTGTTTCCACATCTTTGCAATTGTGAATTGTGCTGCCATAGACATTCGGGTGTAGATGTCTTGCCTGGCTATTTTTTTTTTTTTTTTACTAATTTCTTTCTATTTTTGGTAGAGACAGGGTCTCACTCTTTCTCAGGCTGGTTTTGAACTCCTGACCTTGAGCAATCCTCCCACCTTGGCCTCCCAGAGAGCTAGGATTACAGGCAGGTGTGAGCCACCGCCAGATGTCTTTATTATAGAATGTCTTTTGTTCCTTTGGGTAGATGCCTAATAGTGCTACTGCTGGATCAAATGGCATTTCTATTTTTAGCTCTTTAAGATATTTCCAAATTCTTTTCCACAAAGGTTGCGCTAATTTGCAGCCCCACCAGCAGTATAAGAGTGTTCCGATCTCTCCACATCCTCACCAGCATTTGTTGTTTTGGAATTTTTTGACAAGGGCCTTTCTCACTAGGGTTAGGTGATATCTCATTGTGGTTTTGATTTCCATTTCCCTAATAATTAGAGATGTTGAGAATTTTTTTATATGTTTGCTATGGGGATAATTTTCAAAATGAAAGATCTGATGAGAGTTTTTTTTATAAAAAACATGTGATTGACCAGAATATTTGGTTGTTTTGTGGCATGCAAATTCAAATAATGTCAATCTAAAGAGTTTTAGACAAAATATCTATAACATAATTATTAGCCTTATTTTCACCAGAAGAGTGGATTTCTGATTTATGAAGATATATGGACATAATTTTTACAGAGAAAAAATCTTCAGATGTAATGTGTATTAATCCTGAGACATAATAGACTATGAATATATCAAGTATTTAGTTAGAATATACCAAGAATATATCAAGGACATCAAGAAAACAGATTCAGTAACTCTGGAGTAGGTCCTAAACAGCAGAATATTAAAACTTCAGAGGTAAGTGATGTGAAGCTGTAAGTGAAATTCATTGGCCTAGAACATAATGGAGTCAATTTTAAGTAGTAAAATTGTGACCAAGTTAACATTTTAAAAAATAACTGTTGTGTAGTATTAGGCAAAACAGCACCAGGCTTCTGATAAATAGAAACATCATGGACATCAAGGGCACTGGAAACTCTCTAGGGACTTCATACGATTTCTGAAATATTTATATTAATAACATTTTAGTCATACAGATTTAACCTCGAGAAGGCTAAACATTTCTCCTGATTTGACAACACTTTCTATGCAACTCATATCAAATAAACATAATTATTTCTAGTACCTGTCTTTGTACAAGGCCAAAGAACAATTCCTTTGTGATTTTCCAGGGGCCTTCTGGGATGCAAAGGCAGTTTTAGGTGCAAAAGATAACATTTAAGATCCAATTTAAGGAAGGCAAAATGTCAAAAGCTGTCAGGAGGTTTGAACACTTGATTAAACAGAATCCTGGGTGAGTGAAAAACAATACTTAGTTACCTATTTAATCTAAGTGGCGATGAAATATTTTAAAAGTAAATATAGAAGGTAACATGATTGTAAAAATACCTTTGCTCTTTTACATGTGAGATTAATTTGGTTTTCTTAAATAATAAAATCAGCATAAACCTATAATATTTGACACTAAAACCCTTTTAAAATCTTACAAATACATTTATCAGTTTTAGTTTTGACCACAGGAAAGTTCTCTTTCCATGAATCTTTTACAGCTTTTTATATCTATTCAGGTCTTATCCTATACTTTTTTTCTTTCTCATTCTGGAACAATCACTTTGTTTTTCCACTTTACAACAAAACTATTCTCATTTTCTTAATAAAAACATATTTTACATACTTTGCATACCATATGTTGACTATAAATTTTAATCATTAGTAACTTCTCTTTTACAGAGAAGCTTGGAGGTATATAATCATGAACTGTCTGTCATACACCAGCATTTTATAGCAAACTAGCAAAGCTTACAGATATATATCTCACAACTTTTTATTGTTATACAAAGGATATAGTACTATATCCTTAGAGTACAATTTCTCAATTTGGCAAAAATCAACACATTCATGAGGAAATCTGAGTATATATACCCTTAACATTATATATAGTAATTAATATTTTAGTATTTTGTCTCATTTACAATGATCTAGGTGTTTAATGAATATATTTTAATTAACCTAATGTAGCATAAATCTAAGGTTTTAGTTACCTAAAGAGCTTTGAAACTATTTTTAAACACCTTGAGATTAAATTACATATATATACCATATAATTGAAACTCGTAAGTGTATAATTCAATGAATTTTGATATATTAATATTTTTAAATTGCAAAATTTCCCTTTTAAACATTTTTAAGTTTAAATGTTGTATTTTAAGTATATTTTAAGTTATATTTTTAAGTATAATTCAGTGGCATTAAGTATATTCACAGTGTTGTGCAACCATTATATTATCCATTTCCAAAACATTTTTATCATCCCAAACAAAAACTCTGTAACCCTTAAGCAATAATGTTCCATTCCATCCTTTCTCCATCCCCTGATAACCTCAATTGTACTTTCCTTGTCTATGAATTAACCTATTGCAGGTGCCTCATATAAGTGGAATCATGCAATATATGTTTTTTGGCTTATTTCACCGAGCATAATATTTTCAAGGTTCATTCATGTTGTAGCATGTATTAGAACTTCATTCCTTTTTATGGTTGAATAATATTGTTTTGTATGCATATAATGTATTTTGTTTATCTGTTCATCTATGGATGGACACTTGGACTTTTTCTACCTTTTGTCTATTATGGATCATACTGCAAAGAATACCAAACAAGTATTGAACAGAACAAGTATCTGTTTGTGTACCTGCTTTAATTCCTTTGATGATACATTTAGGAGTTGAACTGCTAGGTCATATGGTAATTCTATGTGTAGCTTTTGGAGGAATCTCCACACTGTTTTCCATAGTGGCTGCATCATTTTACATTCTTACCAGCATTCTTACCAGTTCTGATTTCTCCAAATCCTTGCCAGCACTTGTTATTTTCTATTTTTAAGTTTTTAAATATAGCCATCTTAGAAAGTGTAAAGTGGTATATCATTGTGGTTTTGATTTGCATTTCCCAAATTATTAATGGTATTGCACATATTGTAATAAGCTTATTAGTCATTTGTACATCTGTTTTTAAGAAATGTCTATTCAAGTTCTTTGCCCATTTTTTTTAATTGTATATCTTTTTGTTGTGGAGTAGTAGATGTTCTTTATATATTCTGGATACTAAACCTTTATCTGATATATGGCTTCCAAATATTTTCTCTCATTCTGTAGGTTGTCTTTTCATGTTCTTGATAGTGCACTTTGATACACTGCTATAGTTTGGATATGCTCTGTTTGGCCCCTCCAAATCTCATGTTGAAATTTGATTCCCTATGTTGGAGGTGGGACCTAATGGGAGGTGTTTGGGTCATGAAAGTAGATCCCTCCTCATGAGTAGATTAATACCCCACCATGGAAGTGTGGAGTGCTGAATGAGTTTTCTCTCTATTAATTCCTGGGAGAGCTAATTGTTAAAGAGTCTGGGACCTCCTCTCTCTCTGTTTCTGTCTCTGTCTCTGTCTCTCTCTCTCTCTCTGTCTCTCTCTCTCTCTCTCTCTCTCCCTCTCCCTCTCCCTCTCCCTCTCTCTCTATTCCTCTCTTCCCATGTGATCTCTGCTACATACACAAGCTTCCGTTTGCCTTCCACCATTAGTGAAAGCAGCCTGAAGTGCTCACCAGAAGCAGATGCTGGTCCCATGCTTCTTATACATACTGCAAAATTGTAAGCCAAATAAACCTCTTTTCTTTATAAATTACCCAGCCTTGGGTATTCCTTTATAGCAACACTAATCAGACTAAGATATGCACCAAAATTTTAATTTGATGAAGTTCATTATCTATTTTTAAAATTTTATTACTTATACTTTTGGTATTATATCTAAGAATCCATTGTCAAATCCAAGGTTATAAAGATTTATGCCTATGTTTTCTTCAGAGAGTTTTTGGGTACTAGCATTTGTATTTAGGTTGTTGTTCTATTCTTAGTCAATTTGCATATATGATGTGAAGCAGGGGTCCAACTTCATTCTTTAGAATGTGGAAATCCAGTTCTCCTAGCATCATCTTGTTGAATGGAATTGGTACCCTTATCATTAGCAATTGGCATAGATGTGTGGGTCATTTTTGAATTCTAAATTTTGTTCCATTGGTCTGTATGTCTATACTTATGGCAGTACCATGCAGTTTTAGTCCCTGTAGATTTTTAGTAAGTTTTGAAATTGGTAACTATGAGTCCTTCAACTTTATTCTTTTTCAATATGTTTTAGGCTATATATGACCCCTTGCAATTCTATATGAATTTGAGGATTGGCTTTTCCACTTCTTCTTCTTCAAAAAAAAAGCTGTTGTAATATTAATAGGAATTGTGTTGAATATTTAGATTGCATTGGGTAGTATTGACATCTTGACAGTATTCAGTCTTTCTATCCATGAACACAAAATGTCTTTCCATTTATTTGGATCATTTTTTCAGAAATATTCTGAATTTTTAGGATACAATTCTTTCACCTCATTGGTTAAATTTATTTGCATTTATTTTGTTATTTTAGATGCCATTACAAATGAAATTACTTTCTTAATTACTTTTTCTGATTTTTCATTGCTGGTGTATAGAAACACAAGTGAATTTGATGTTTTGATCATGTACCCTGCAACTTTGTTGAGTTTGTTTATTAGCTATAATAGTTTTTTTCTGTATTCCTTAGGATTTTCTTTATATAGGATCATATCATCTACAAACAGATAGTTTTACTTCTTCATTTCCAATTGATATGCCTTTTATTCTGTTCTGTTTCATGTTTAATTTCTCTGATTAGAAATTCTAGTACAATATTAAACAGCAGTGTTGAAAACAGGCATCCTTATCTTGTTCTTGAGCTCAGGGGCAAAGCTTTCAGTTTTTCACCATTGTGTATGATGCTAGCTGTGGGTTTTTCATAAATGTATTTTGTCATATTAAGGAAATTCTCTTTTATTCCTAGTCTTCTGAGAATTCTTGTCATGCGAGGGTGTTGGATTTTGTCAAATGCCTTTTTGTGTCTATTGAGATAATCATGTATTTTTCCCTTTTATTCTATTAATGTGATATATTACATTGATTGATTTTCTTATGTTGAACCACCCTTGCATCCCTGAGTTAATTCCATTTGGTCATGGTGTATAATTCTTTAAATATGCTCTTGGATATGATTTTGTTGAGGACTTCTGCAACTGTATTCATAAGGGATATTGGTCTGTAATTTTCACTTTTAGTGATGTCTTTATCTGGCTTTGGTATCAAGGGAATGTTGGCCTCATGAATGAATTATAAAGTGTTCTCTCCTATTTTATCTTTTGGAAGCTTTTTTAAAAAGAGTGATCTATAATTTTCTTTAAATACAGCAATAATTATTTAGGTTGATGCAAAAGTAATTGTGGTTTTAGCATTGTTGACATTTTCCATTTGCTATTGGAATACATTCTTAAATAAATGTGGTTATGTTATACATCATTTTAATGCAAATTTCTCACTTTATTTATTTATTTTTTTGCTAATGACTTACTACTTGCTATTTATTTTATATTTATTTTAGACTATGGAAATGATGTTAGACAAAAAGCAAATTCGACCGATTTTTTTATTTGAGTTCAAAATAGGTAATAAAGCAGAGGAGACGACTTGGAACATCAACAACACATCCCAGGAACTGCTAATGAACATATAGTGCAGTGATGGTTCAAGAAGTTTTGCAAAGGAGATGAGAGCCTTGAAGATGAGGAGCACAGTGGCCGACCATCAGAAGTTGACAATGACCAATTAAGAGCAATCATTGAAGCTGATCCTCTTACAACTACACAAGAAATTGCTGAAGAACTCAACGACCTTTCTACAGTCATTTGGCATTTGAAGCAAATCTTAATAAGTGGGTGCCTTATGAACTGACCAAATTTTTTTTTATAAAATTGTCATTTTTATGTGTAGTCTTTTCTTGTATGCAACAAGGAACCATTTCTCTATCAGATTGTGGCATGGCAGGAAAGTTGGATTTTATATGACAACCAGTGACTACCAGTTCAGTGGCTGGACTACGAAGAAACTCCAAAGCACTTCCCAAAGCCAAATTTGTACCAAAAAAGGTCATGGCAACTGTTTGGTGGTCTGCTGTGGGTCTGATCCACTATAGCTCTCTGAATCCTGGCGAAACCATTACATGTGAGAAGTATGCTCAGCAAATTGATACGATGCACTGAAAACTGTAATGCCTGAAGCTGGCATTGGTCAATAGAAAGGGCCCAATTCTTCTTCATGACAACGCCCTACCGCATATCGCACAACCAACACTTCAAAAGTTGAACGAATTGGTCTACAAAGTTTTGTCTCATCTGCCATATTCACCTGGCTTCTCACCAATCAACTACCACCTCTTCAAGCATCTGAACAACTTATTTTGCAGGGAAAATGCTTTTACAAGCAGCAGGATGTAGAAAATGCTTTCCAAGAATTTGTTGAATCCTGAAGCATGAATATTTTTTTGCTACAGGAATAAACAAACTTATTTATCCTTGGCAAAACTGGGTTGATTGTAATGGTTCCGATTTTTATTAATAAATATGTGTTTGAGCCTAGTTATAATGATTTAAAATGCATAGTCCAAAAACACCATTACTTTTGTACCGACCTCATATAATATGCCAAAATTACATCCTATGTGTCTATTTACACTTAGGATGAAAATGTAAAATGTCAACTTAAAACTCTCCAAAATGGTACACATGTACTCAAAATTATTTTAGGTGGAACAAATACATTTGAAGATACTACTGTAATTTAATTATAACTTTCAGAAATTTTAGGAAAGGAAATCCAGGGTTCATACGTTCATTCACATGTTTACTGAGTACCTGATATGTGCCAGGCACTGTGCTATGTGCTTGTGATGCAGCAGGAGACAAAATATAGACTCCACTTTCTGAATCTACATTCTGATGAGGAAAGACAAATGAAAAGCAAGTGTGTAAATGTATACTATATCAAAATAATGAGTGCTAAGGAGAAAAATAGAGCAAGAAAAATAGTATGAGGAGCAGTTGGAGGAGAGTTGATATTTATATCAGCTGAAGAAGGAAAGTTCAACTGCCAAAGTGACTTTTGAGCAGAGACCTGAAGGAAGTCTGCAAAGGAGCCATGTGACTATCCACCATCAAAGTGGGGGAAGGAAGTACGGCAAGTATGGCATCTTACTCTGAGTGAAAACAAAAGCTACCAACGGATATAAGCAGAAGAGTGTTCTTTTAACAAGATCACAACAGAATAAGGGATGGGGGTACAAAAATAGGCTTAGTTAATATTTTTTGTTGGAACTGGCAACTTTAAAGGGCAAAGCTATTTCAATTAGGTTTATAGAAACTGTACTATTGTCTATTAAATATAAGGCAGTGAGTTACTCCTAATCCAATTTATTATACAGCTAAATATTTACAAGTTTATTTTAACTTTTCTTTATGTGGATGAAAATATTGGTTAGCTCCTATTATTCCTGCTTTCGGTTGCTTATCCCCTAGGATAGCCAATTTACTGGAAATAATGTATGTGTGAGGTATGCCAACCTGTAGCAGTTACTAGAATTCCAAGAACAATACCATAGATAAGTTTTATAATTCAAATTTAAACCTTAAAAGAAAGCAGAATGAACTGGTGAAGTGGTTTCTAAATTTGTTTTTTTAATAGTGAAATCCTTCAAATAAATCTAAAATGTAACTCTACAGGTACAAGAGCTATTTCACTAATATACATTTATTGGAAGGATAAGATTCTTAATTTTTACTAATACAAAGTAGCTAAATGAGAATAATAAATCTATCCTAATGAAACAAAGGAATTTTAAAATAGTTGTTAGTGTTATATCAACCTAAGCATCCAATGTATTTCTGCATTTTGTTTTATATAACCAGGAATAGAAAATCCAAATTCAGAGAGATAGGAAAGTAACTTATTAATATTACATCTAGTTATTATTACAGGTACTTAGTTTGCATTTTTTTTTTTTTTTGAGACAGAGTCTCGCTTTGTTGTCCAGGCTAGAGTGAGTGCCGTGGCGTCAGCCTAGCTCATAGCAACCTCAAACTCCTGGGCTCGAGCGATCCTTCTGCCTCAGCCTCCTGAGTAGCTGGGACTACAGGTGTGTGCCACCATGCCCGGATAAGTTTTTATATATATATCAGTTGGTCAATTAATTTCTTTCTATTTATAGTAGAGACGGGGTCTTGCTCTTGCTCAGGCTGGTTTTGAACTCCTGACCTTGAGCAATCTGCCCGCCTCAGCCTCCCAGAGAGCTAGGTAGTTTGCATTTTAATTTAAGGCTACTCATTGTTTAAATGAATCTAGTAGCATTAAAGAAAAGTTAGAGGCTGGGCTCAGTGGCTCACCCCCTGTAATCCTAGCACTCTGGGAGGCCGAGGCGGGTGGATTGCTCGAGGTCAGGAGTTCGAAACCAGCCTGAGCAAGAGCGAGACCCCCGTCTCTACTATAAATAGAAAGAAATTAATTGGTCAACTAATATATATAGAAAAACTTAGCCGGGCATGGGGGCTCATGCTTGTAGTCACAGCCACTCAGGAGGCTGAGGCAATAGGATTGCTTGAGCCCAGGAGTTTGAGGTTGCTGTGAGCTAGGCTGACGCCATGGCACTCACTCTAGCCTAGGCAACAAAGCGAGACTCTGTCTCAAAAAACAAAAAACCACAAAAAAAAAAGTTAGAAAAGTGTTGTTTTAAAGTTTATCATTACAGTATTTAACTGCATATATTCTTTAAGGGGTGATTACTCACTATAAAAGAATAGATTTTAGTAGCTTTTGAGGACTGGTGTTAATTCTTTAAATGTTTAGTTGAATTCCCCAGTGAAGTCATCTGATCCTGTATTTTCTTTTGTTTGGAGGGGTTTGATTCTCATTAAATATGTTTATTTAGATCTGTCAAGATTTCTGTTTCTTTTTGAGTCAGTTTAGGTAATTTGTAGTTCTAAGATTTTGTCCATTTCATCTAGGTTATCTAATGTATTGGCATGTAATTATTCATAGCGTTCTCTTAATAATCCATTTTTCAATGGTCATAAATAATGTCCCCACTTTCATTTCTGGTTTTAACTATTTGAGTTTTATTTCTTTTTCTGTTTGTTCATTTGGTTAAAAGATTGTCTATTTTATTGATCTTTTCAAATAACCCCTCTTGGTTTCATTGATTCTTTCTATTGTTTCTCTATCCTCTGTTTCATTTATTTCTACTCTAATCTTTATTATTTCCTTCCTTCTTCTAGCTTTGGTTTTAGTTTGCTTTTCTTTTTTATCTCCTCAAGGTGCACAGTTAGGTTATTAGTTTGATATTATTTCTTATGTTTTTAATTAGTAGATTTTCTTTTTTGAGCATGTTTGAGATTATAGATAAATTGAGCAGAAAATAAGGAGAGTTCCTACATATCCCCTGGTCCTTGCTCCATCCCATACACACAGTTTCCCCAATTATTAACATCTTACATTAGTGTTATACATTTGTTACCACTGATGAGTAAATATTGATACATTATTATTAACTAAAGTCCATAATCTGTCTTAGGGTTTACTATTGGTATTATGCATTCCATGAGATTTTACAAATGCATAATGCCATGTATCCACCATCATGGTGTTATATATTAAATAGTTTCACCACTCTAAAAATTCCCTGTTCTCCACCTATTCATCCCTCCTCCTCTCCCCTGAATCCCTGAAAACCACTGATCTTTTTACTGTCTCCATAGTTTTACTTTTTCTAGAATGTTATATAGTTGTTATCAGATAGTATGTGGCTTTATTTTACTTACCAATATGCATTTATGTTTCCTCTATGTTTTTGGGGGACTTTATTTTTTGCATTGTTGAATAATATTCCTTTTTATGAATGTATCATAGTTTATTCATTCACCTATTGAAAGACATTTTGGTTGCTTTCAAGTTTCAGCAATTGTGAATAAAGCTGCCATAAACATTTGTTTGTAGCGTTTTATGTCCATGTAATTTTATTTGGGTAAATATCAAGGAGTATAATTGTTGGATTGTATGGTTAGAGAATGTTTAGTTTTATAAGAAACAGCCAAACTGCTTTTCAAAGTAAATTTACCATTTTGCACTCCTGCTAGCAATGAATGAAGGTTGATATTGTTCTATATTCTCTCCAACATTTGGCGTTGTTGGTGTTTTGGATTTTAACCATTCTAATAAATGTGTAGTGGTATCTTGGTTGAATTTGAAATTCCCTAACGACATATGATGTTGAACATATTTTAATATGCTTATTATTAGCCACCTTCTTTGGTGAGGTGTCTGTTCATGTCATTTGCCTATTTTTAAATTGGTGTATTTGTTTTCTTGATGTTGAGTTTTAAGTGTTCTTCATGTATTTTGGATATTGGTCCTTTATCAAATATATGTTTTGCAAAAATTTTCTCTCAGTCTGTGGCTTGTCTTTTCATTCCCTTAACACTGTCTTTTACAGAGCAGAAGTTTTACATTTTAATGAAATCCAACTTATCCATTTTTTCTTCCACAATTTATGCTTTTGGTGTCATATCTAAAAAGTCATTGCCAAAACCAAGGTTACCTACATTCTCTACTCTCTTCTCTTCTAGGAATTTTTATATTTTTACATTTAGCTCTTTGATCCATGATCAAATGTACTCGAGTTTCCACAGCAGGCTATAGGATGATGGCAGAAAAACCCTTGGATTAACAGCATGCCAGCAGAGTGTAGCAGGAGGGAAGCCAGAACCCTCCTAGTGGAAAGTCTGATGCCCAGAATGTTTCCAGGGGCACTAGTTTGGTGGACAGTGGCCAAATGATCTCTTGCTTCATTAGCTTGTGGACAGACTGAGGTCTAAAAGATCCTATAGTACCCTTAGGGGAGGCCAGTACTGTGACCTAAAATGTTCTCATTTCTATTGTACATGGGCAGTAGCCAAATAACCTTAGTTTCCCCAGTCTGAAGATTGGCTGGGGACAGGCAAAAAAACCACAACCTTAGATAGTGAGGAAACTGGTGACCATAGAGTTTTCCAGTGTGCTAGCTTGCTGGAGGTACAGTGGCTGAAAAGGTTCCTGAGGCACCACTGAGCTAGAAGGAAATTGCCAGTAAGTCCCTAATTCCATAGTATGGGATCTAGTGCCATCTGGTCTCAGAAAAGGCCCATGGGGAATGAATGTAAGGGTAAAATGTGTCTGAAATTTTCCCAGGGTATCAGTGCACTGGCCAAAACATGTCTGGAAGAGCCACAGGGTTCTAAAGATTGGGAAGAACTGAATGACCAATAGATTCTAGGTTTCATAGCCTATAGGGAGGATGATGATCCAAAGGCTATGCAGTTCTTTAGCAGGGGGACAGGCTGGGGATCATAAACACCCAGGAACATTTAGGAATCAAACAATCTGGTATTCAAAAGGCCCCCAAGGACATAATGCATGCGAAGATCTGTGACCAGTGTGTTCCAGGTTCCATTGCAGGTGGGCTAGCTGAGGACCAAAATGGTCATTGGTTCCCCAGGGCCATACCTGTCTGGTGAACAGAAAGATTGTGTTTTCTGCATCATATAGGAAGGCTAATGGCTAAAGAACCTCTACTTTCCAGGGATGCAGGATGACTTGGAGCTGGAAGGAGCCCTGAAACCCTATCAAGTAGGCATGTTGGTGGTCAAGAGTTTCCACAGATTCTCTTGAATGGGGGAGGGTGGACAGATGGTGGGTGAAAGGGCCCACAACACCCCAGTGGTGACCTGTACTGTTACCAAACATGCTCCAGTTTAAGCAGCAGACATGCAAAAGGATGGTAGAAAAACCCCCAGCATGCTGGTATAGTGTGGGCAGGAAGTAACTTTAGAAACTTCTAGAGTCAGAAAGGCCTTTATGACATTTGTATAATGGGAGTACAGGACCAAAAGGGGAACCAGAGTGCTGGAAATATGGTTCTCAAAAGAGATGTATTTTCTCTAGCACAAGATCTGGCTAGTGCTGTTAACAGCCCATGGAACTCCAATGTATGGGCAGTCTGGTTGCCAAAAGAGATCACTGGGCAGCAGTGCCAGGGCAGATAGTCCAGAGGTGCCATCCAAAACTAGTGAAGTGGGAAGCTCCTGTCAGGAGGAATCCTAAACCTTGAAAAGGCACAGTAGACTCAAGCAGAAAGACCTTGTCCTGCTGACAACCTAGTAAGAAGAACTTGGAGTTCCATCACATAAAAGACAGAGGGTGCTGAAGGATCAGTAGAACCCTTGTAGAGGTCAGGCTGGCATCAATTCTTGAGGGGGCCTCACCTGAGGAACAGATGATGGCCAAAAGAGCTCAATATTCCTGAGTTTGTGTGTTTACTGAAGGCCTGAAGGGTTCTGGGTTTCTATTAATAGATTACAGTGTCAACCAAAAATGCTCTCCTTCCACCACAATCAGGCTAGTTGCCAGACAATGCTAGGTTTCCCAGAGTTTGCACAGGCTGGAGTCAGTAAGAAACTCAGAACCACAGCTGACAGGAACTCTGTGATCCAAAAGGTTTCTGAGGGCACTATCTGGACTGGATGACAGTGGCCAATGGGGCTGTTGCTTCATCAGCCTACAGGCTGGATGAGGGAAATGGGGTGCACAGTTCTGTGGAATACCAGGACCATAACCAAAAGTACCCTTCTTTCCACTGCAGGCTGGCAAGGTAGTCACGAATAACCCTTAACTCCTTCATACACACAAGACTGGGGGCATGCAGGAAATATGGAACCCTAGCTGGCAGGAAGTCTAGTGGCCTGAACTTCTTCAGGGCACCTCAAGATGAAGGTGTGGTGGTGAAAAGGGGCCTCATGTACCAGTGTTCTGGAGGGATTATTACCAGAGCCCTGTGTTTCACAAAATGGGAGCCAGTTGCTGAACATAAGCCCTTATCTGCGTAGTCTTATCTTAGAAAGAATCCAAGGGCACCAGTGCCTGGGTAGAATATGTCCAGAAGTGCTGCTGAGGTGCCAGCAACCTGGCCTGCATGTCTACAGAAGAATCCTCTGCATCCTAGAGTTTAGGATACACCCAATGCCAAGTTAGCTCTGGGTTCCACAGCTTACGTGGAGGATTATAGTCAGAGGTGTATGTGATACCCCAAATTGCCATCTGTCTAGGGGCAGTAAGGACATGCTGAACCCTAGGTATTGATGCTGAGCACCTGGTATTCAGAAGATTCCCTAGAAACACTAACTTGTGGGCAAGCTGATTACCTAAAGGATTCTGGGTTACACTGCAAATTGAGTAGCAAAGAATTGGAAGGGCCATTAGTTTCTGAGTGCCAGGCCTGTCTGGTTACAGAAAGGATCCTGTTTCTGTATCAGCCAGGCAGGCTGTTGGCAGAGAACCTTCAAATCATAGGCACAAGGGATAATCTTCTGAGGCCAGAAAGAGCCTCAGAACCCTCACAAGTGACAGCATTGGTGGTTGTAAGTTTTACCAGGGCACCCTCAGGGTGTAGGGGTGGAATGTTGGTGTCTGAAATGGCTCCACTTCCTGAAATGAAAGTGTCCATGGTACCCCAGTGCATGGTATATAGCGTAACCAAAAGAATACCATTTCAACAACAGATGAGTAAACTGATGGCTGGAAAACCCTCTTGTTTCAAGCATAACAGCAGATTATAGGTAGGAATGACCCCAGAAGCTTTAGGGCCAGAAAAGCCCTCATGACACTAATGTACTGGTGTCAAAAGGGGGCCCAGGGTACCTGTATGCCGGAAGTATGGTTCCTAATATATACTCCAAAGCACAGGATCTGGCTAGGGCCAATGCACAAGCAGTGTTGTAGCCTAAAGGGCCACCTGGGCAGCCATACCAGGACAGATGGTGCCCAGAAGTGCACCATGTAGCAGCAGCAATGGGCAGGCAAGTGTGTGGAAGCCTCTTGAGACATAAGAAGGTGAAATGGCCCCAGGCTGAATGGCCTTGTTCTGCTCATGGCCTAGTTTGAGGAGCCAGCTTTCCTACTGCATATGGATAATGTGGAGGCTGAAATATCACCAGAAACCCAGTGAGCAGTCAGGTTGTTGGCAGGAAGATTTCCCAGGACACTTGTGCAAGCAACAGATGGTGGCCAAAAGGGTTCATGATTTCTGAGCACTTGGGCTGACTGAAGACCTGAAGGGCTCATGGTTTTCTTGCAGGATGGCAGTGTTGTGACTGAAAGTGCTCTTCTTTTCACCTCAGGGGGCAGGCTGGCAGCCCAAAGAAACACAGAACTCTAGTGGACAGGAAGTACGATTGGCAAAAGGTTCCCCAGGGCACAGCAAAGAGACAAGTATGGTGGCTAAATGATTCTGAATGGATATTTGCCAACAGAGCCGTGTGTGCCACAGTACAGGTCAGGCTAGTGCCCTAGAGGTCGGGATGGACACTATGTCCAAAGGCTCTGGGATGCACAATCTACAAGAGAGTAATCATTGGAATTGTATATAGTTTCCTAACTTGGAAGAAAGCTAGGGAACCCAAGGACCAGAAAAGATGGTGATCAGAAGGTCTGCAAGGATACAGACTCGTGGGGAAGTCCTTCACCAAAAGGATTCTAAGTTCCGTTGCAAACAAGATAGCTAAGGACTGAAAGAGCTATAAGCTCCTTACCACGAAAGTGTTCTGGTTTTTCCAACATGGTTAGTCTAGTTTCCTAAAGACTTTAGATTCCTGGGCGAGGGTGAAAACTCTGGGCCAGAAAGTAACTTCGGAACCCTAATGAGAGAACACGTTGGTAGGCGGAAGGTTTATTGGGGCACTCACACAGGGGAGGGAGGTACGGTGGCTGAAAGGACCCATATTTCTTAGTTGAAAAGGCCCATGATATCCCAGTATAAGCCCTATACAGTATCCAGACATTATCAGGTTTCAACAACAGTCCTCTAACTGATAGCCAGAAATTTTTCGGGATGCCGACAAACTAATGAATTTCAGCAGGAAGGACCCATGGGAATAAAGGCCAGAAAAGACTTTATAACATTAACATGATGTGAATTATGATGCTTAAGTGGGATCTGGGGCACCAACATGCTGAAAATGTGGTTATTAGTAGGGTCATATATTCCGTGCACAGGATCGGGCTAAGGCCCATGTGATCCCAGTTTGGCGGAAGTCTAATAGCAAAAAGGGCCTCAAGGCAGCAGTGTCTGGGCAAATAGTATACGAAATTGTCTCTCCTGGCATTATCACATTGCCCGGCATGTATTTGTAAGAATCCTGGGGCCCAAAAAATTGACATGGATTCAGACCCAAAGAGCTCATCCTATTAATGGACTAATAGAAGGAGCCCTTTGTTTCACCACATGAGTGCACTTGGAAGTCGGAAGGATTCCCCTGGAACCTTAGCAAGGGGGCATGCTACTGGCAGGAGGGTTCCCTGGGGTACCCACCCAAGGTACTGCTGACGGCCCAGGGGGCTCATGATTCCTAGGTCGGGAGTGCCCACAGTATCTCTGTGACCTGTGTTGTAAACGCAAGTGTTCTGATTGCAACAATCAGCAGGCAAGCCTAAGGCTGGAAAAACCCTAGGGTCCCCAGCATGCTGGCCTGCTGTGGGTGGGAAGGGCCCTGAGATCATTTAGGCCCAGCGGGGCCCTCATGACACTAATGCAAACAGAGTACGCTGGCCAAAAGGGTCTTGAAGCCACAAAGTGTTGGAAGTATTTTTCCCAATTGGCCCTACTATTCCACATGGAGGAAGCAGGCCACAGCCCTAAACAACCATAGAACTCCAGTGAGTAGGCAGTCTGGTTGCCAAAAAGGACCCCCAAAGCAAGAGTTCGAGGCAGATGCTGTCCAGAAGTACACACCCATGGCACCAGCAGGGTGGTAAACACATGACCAAAAGAATCCCTGGGCATTAGAGGGTGAAATGAGATCAGGCTTAAAGGCTTCCACCTGCTGACATGCTAGTAGGCAGAGCCCAGGTTTTTGTCTCACGAAGACTGTCTGGGGGCCTTAAAGATTTCCAGAGCCCTGGTGAGAAGGGAGGTTGGTGTCAGGAAGTTTCCTCTGGGTACCCAAGAGAGAGAGACAGTGGCTAAAAGGGCTTATGATCATGAGATTGTGAGCTCATTGACAGTCTGAAAGTCTCAAGGTTACCCTGCTGAATGCCACTTCCCTGACCTTAAATGCTCTCCTTCCACCACAGGTGGGTTGGCTGGTCCCCCAAGAATCCTTGGTTTTCCAAATTACACAGAAGTTGTGTGCCAGCAGGAATTCCAGCACCCTAGCTTGTGGGAAGTTTGATGACTGGAAGGTTCTTCAGTGAAAATGGGCTCCAGCACCAGCATTCTGCATGAAGGTTGCCTAGAGGGTCCTGTGTTCCACCCCATTGGGGTAGTCTATTGCCCTTCTGGAACTCAGTGCTAGGGGAACCTAGTCTCAGAAAGGACCCACAGGGCAGCAGCATCAGGGAAGACCATGTGCATAAGTTCTCTGGGAATGCCAGGGCTCAGGCAGGTACTTCTCAGAAAAATTTCCAGGGTCTTTGATGTTGATGAACAAAGGGCTCTCCATCCGGTTGGGGCAATGTGGACACATGAAAACCCAATGGCCAGGTTGGATGGTGATTGGGAGGTACTTGGGACACTAACTCATGGAGAGGCCCCTATCTGAAAGGGTTCTAAGTTCCATTGCATACAGGATAGTTGAGGACCAGAGGGCCATTATTTCCTTAGTGCCAGCCCTGTGCAGTGACTCAATTGGTTCTGATTTCTGCATCACAGGGATAGCATGTTGGCTGAAGAATCCAGGCATGAGGATGACTCAGGTTCAGAAGGAACTGTTGATGGTAGGAGCATTCTCTAAGGCATCTGTGAGGGAGGATGTTGGAAGGGGGGTAAAAATAAAGGCTTTGGATGGTGTCTGAAAGGCTTAGAGTCATATTACAAAAGAGTCCAGGGGCCTGTACTTTGAACATGCTTTGCTTCGACAGCAGGTGGGCAAACTGATGACCCGAAACACCCCAGATCCCTAGCATGCTGGTGTTCTGGGGAAAGGGAGAGTCCTCAGAAACTTTTATGGTCACGAGGGACCTTATTACTAATATAATAGAAGTATTGGGGCCAGAGGGAGGGGGGAGGGGCTAGGCACCATCAAGCTGGAAGTATGATTCCCAATAGGGCATATATTCCACAGCACAGGGTTTGACCAGAGTCTATGAGACTCCAGTGCATGGCCAATCTTGCCTTTAAAAGGGCTGGCTGGGCAGCAGTGCCAGAGCAGATGGTATCCAAAGTGCCCTTCCTTCCCCATCTGAGCACCGGTGAGGAGCAGACAAGTGTCTGGAAGCCTCTTGGGACATGAGAGAATAAGACAAGGAGGAGTCCAAATTTCTATCTCATAAGAACAGTGTGGGGGGCTGGCTGATGGTAGGAAGGTTCTTGGAGCACACTTCTCGGGAACAGAAGGTGGCCTAGAGAACACAGGATTCCTCATCCAGAAATACCCACAGTACTCCAGTGTCAGCCACATCCTGTAACCAAACTTGCTAACAGTTCCAACAGCTGGTGGATAAGCCTGCAGCTGGAATACTGTGGGGTCCCGGCATGCTAGTGGACTGTGGGTGTAAAGGACCCCCAGGATCTTTTAGGGCCAGAGGGGCTTTCATGACTGTAATGCAAAGGGAGCACTCTGGACAAAAGGAACCTGGGGCACCAGTGTGTCAGAAGTATTTTTCCCAATTGGCCATATATTCCAGAACATGGGAGCATGACCCATGGAACCCCAGTGCATGGGCAGTATGGTCCCCAAAAGAGCCCTCAGGACAGCAATGCCAAGGCCGATGGTATATAGAAGTGCCCACTGCTGTACTGGAGAGGGGGCAGGAAAGTTCTGGAAGAGTTCCTGACAATAAGAAAGCACAATGGACCGAGGCTGAGACACTTAGTCCTATTAACGGCTTATTAGGGGAAATCTGAGGTTCCACTGCATAAGGAGAGCATGAGGTCCTGAGTATTTCTGGAACCCTTGTCAGTGGTTAGGGTAGTGTCAAAAAGGATCCCTGGGCACCCTTGTGATGGACAGATGGGCTGGAAGGATTCCAGAACCCAAGGTGTTGGGAAGCCTTGTGGCCAGAAACTTACTTAAGTCACCACCCTGATGGAGATACTTTAGCCAAATATCCCCCAAAGTACCAATGTTCCAGACAGATTGTCAACAATAGGGCCCTATATTCCACAGCACAGGAGCGAACTGGTACCTATAAGGGTCCTCCTTAACCTAGTGTGAGTCTGTCTGGTAACTGAAATGTCATCCAGGGTCATACCAGTGCAAGAGTATATTGTGCCAAGAAGTGCTTTCAGGGCACTAGTGTGCTTCCAGACACATGTCTGTAAGAGCCATGGGGCCCAGAGGTTTAGATGGGCTGAGACTAAATGTACTTTTAGTTCTACCTCTCGCAGGATATTTGATACCCCACAAACACTTGTTTCCATAATACAGGGGCAGAAGGACCCTCAGAACTCTAATGGGTAGGCCTTCTGGTGAGCAAAAGCTCCCCCAGGACACCAGCTTGATGGATGGACAGTGGGCAAAATGGCTCTTGCTTCCTTTTGTTTGTGTGCTGGCTAAGGGCTGATAAGGATTTATGGTTCCCCTGTGGGCAGTAAATACTATGACGAAAGTGTTCTCATTTCCACAGCAGACAACAGGTGATTGCAGAAACTCCTTGGTTTCTCCAGTACATGGACAAGTTTTGGCATATAGGAATCCTTTACCCTCAGTGGCTGGAAATTTGGTGGTTGGAAAATTCCCCAGGACGCCAGTGCAATGAAGGTATGGTGGTGGAAAGGGGTCCTTGCACCAGCCTTATAGACAGATGATTGCCAAGAAGGCTGTATATTCCACTGCACATGAGCATGCTGGTGCCCATAAGTGCTCCTGGGAAACTATTGTGAGGGCTTTCTGTTTTCCAAAAGGACCCCAAAAGAGCCTTGCAGCAGTTCAAGGGCAGAAGTTTCTGGAAGAGCCCGGGGGAGGCAGAGGGTGGGATGGTTCAAAACTGAAAGGATCCCATAGCAGAGAGGATGGCTAACAGCCTGTGAAACACACAAGATTTAGTAGGGGGAAAAAGGCCTCCTTTGACACCAACACATGGGAAGTACCTTGGCCAAAAAGGGACTAGTTTTCACAGAACATGAGCTGGCTTATGGCCAGAAATGCCTTCAGTTCCCCCGGTGCAAAGTTGTTCAGTGACCAAAAGCATTCTTGTTTCTAAATCATGTGGGCAGGCTGATGGCTGAAGAACCTTGGGTTTCTCAGCACTCAGGCTGATGTGGGGCCAAAATTACCTCCAGAACCCTACCTGTCAGGGAGTGGCTGGCTGGAAGGTACACTGGGGTAGGAGTTCATTAGAGGCATGGTGGCCAAAAGGGGCACAAGTATGATGGATGGATGGCTGCTAATATGGCTTGCTATTCCACAGTACAGGAGCATACCTGTAAGGGCCCATGGGACAGCAGTGCATAGGCAGTCTCCTCCCCCAAAAACATCCAGAACACCATTGTATGAGCAAACTGTGTCTGGAATTGTCTCCAGGGCACCAGCATTTTGCTAGGCATATGTCCAAAACAGCCTCAGGGCCACACAGGGTGGAATGGAATAATGCCCAAAGGGTTCAAGTTCCACAGCAGGCCAGACTGCTGATAGCCTATGAACCCTCATATCCTCAGCACAAATATAATCAGGGCTGTACACAGACCTTCAGAAACTTAGGGAGCAGGCTGGCTAATGGTCTAAACATTCTCCCAGATATTGGCTCCATGAAGGGATGGTGATAGAAATTCCTTTTGTTTCCCCAGCTTGAGGGTTGAGTGAGGGCTAGTAGGACCCACAGTTACCCTGCAAGAAGGCAGTACTGTGACTGAAAGTACTCTTGTTCCATAACAGGCAGAAGCAGATCAGCAAAGAAGTTTCCCCTGCATGCAGACAAGCTGCAGACTAGAAGGAACACTGGAACCATAGGTGGCAGGAATTCTGGTGGCTGGGAGGTTCTGTAGGGAGCCACCAAGATGGACGTAGGGTGGCAGAAAGGTACCCTATGTGCCAGGATTTTGGATGAATGGTTGTCAATAGTGCCCCATGTTCTATAGAAGAGGAACAAGCTAATGCCAGTAAGTATCCCTAAGAATCCAGTGTGTGAGATGTTTGGTTGCCAAAAGGGTGAGTAGGATATTAGTGTAAGGGCAGAAGTTTCTAGAAGTGGCCATGAGGGACCAATATGCTGGCAGACATGTGTGCAGAGGAGTCTCAGGTACAGAGAAGGTGGAATGACCAACTCCCAAAGGGCACTGGGTTCTATAGCCCATAGGGAGGGTGATAGTTCAAAATAATACATAGTTCCCTAGCACAGGGTAGGCCAGGGGCTATAAGGACCTGTGGAATGGAACCTGAATAGGAGGGCTGGCTGGTGGTTGGCAAGTTGTCAGAGATACCAGTGCATGGGAAGGACAGTGGCAGAGGGTTCTAGGTTCCACAGTATAAGAGTTTGTTGATGGTCAGAAAGGCCCTTGTTCCCCAGTGAGAGACATTTTCTGTGATCAAAAGGTTCTGGTGCCTGCATTATGTGGCAGGCTTGCTGTGGAAGAACCCTCAGTTACTTGGTAAGAGGACAGGATGAGGGCAAGAAGGAGACAGGAAACCCTCAGTGATGGGAAGTCCCTGGCTAGAAAGTTCCCTAGGGCACCAACTCAGTGGAGGTACAGTGGCCAAAAAGGCTCCAAAGCACCAGCATTCTGGATGGGTTCTTGCTAAGAAAGCCAAAAAAAAAAAAAAAAAAAGTAAAGTTAAAGAATGACTTAGGAGGAGTCTACCTGTAGGACAAAGGGAGGGAGGTGTGATCAAGGAATGACACACAAGCAAAAGAATCATGTCATATTTCTTATGTGGTGGTGCTTATTTTTATTCTTTTTACCTTACATATATGATAACATTTCATTTTTTGAAATAATAATAGCTAACACTTTACTATGTAATTCTAACAATAATCCTATGAATGATATATGAATACTATTTTATCCCCATTTTGTAGATGGGAAACTTAGGCACCGAAATATTAAATAACTTGCTTAAAGTTCTGGGCTACCAAATAGCAGATCCCAGACCACGTGTCTCTATAACAAATCCTCCTTTGTACTGAGTTATTTTTCCACTCTTTTGTATGTATGTAATATTCCATTTTAAAAATAAAAAGAAGCTTAGTAGGGCATGCCCGCAGTTCTAGCTACTTGGGAGGCTGAGATAGGAGAATTGCTTGAGCCCAGGTGCTTGAGTCCAACCTAGGCAAAATTACAAGACCCCATGTTTAAAAATAATAGTAACTAAAACTAAGAAAAGAATAATAAAAAGAAGGAACTGAAAAGGAAAATAATGCTTGGCATTAATAGGATTAATTAAGGACGAATGCCATTAAAACTGTTTTGTAAAAAGATAAATACATGTGTATAACCATTTATGTGTCAGTGTAATGAGAAATAAATATAAAAATGTTAAAAAAAAAAAAGAAAGCCAATATTCTACAGCAGGCGAGTTGGCTAGTGCCCGTACAGACCTCCAGCATGTTGGCATAGGGTAGTCTGGTCACTGAAAGAGTATCCATGGCACCAGTTCATGGAGCAAAATATGATTGGAAGCACCTCCAGGGTGCCAACACCCTGCTAGGCATGTGTCTGTCTTTAAGAGCCCCTGGCCTGCATGCAGTGCATGGTATGAATCAAAGCTAGAAGGCTCAGACTGATAATAGTCTATGAATCCTTATATCCCCAGTAGAAAGGCAGGATGGGAGGTGGAAGGACTCTCAGAACCCTAGTGGGCAGGCTTACTGGTGGCCAACAGGTTCTCCAGTGCTATGGACAGACCATAGTTGAAAAGGCTTTTGCTTTCTTAGCTTGCAGGGTAGCAGAGGATCTGTAGTGCCTATGGTTCTCCTGAAAGAGGCCAGTACTATGATTGAAAATGTTCTTTTTTCCATAGCAGGCTACAAGCTGATCCCCAAAGAAATCTCAATTCCCCAGCAAGTAGACAACCTGGGTGCCAAAAGGAAGCTAGGCACTCTTGGTGGCAGGAGGTCTAGTGACTAGAAGCTTCCCTGGGGTACAAGCTTGCAGGTAGGTTCAGTGATAGAATAGGGCCCAATATTAGTTTGGTAGGGCTGCCATAATAAAATACCAGACTATGTGGCTTGAACAACGGAAATTTATTTTCTGATAGTTCTGGAAGCTAGAAGTTCAATATCAAGGTGCTGGCTGGTGTGGTTCTTCTGTGGGCTCTCTGCCTTGGCTTGCAGACTCTTTGACTTACAGCCTTCTCACTGTGTGTTGTAACTTGATCTTTTCTCAGTGTTCACACATGTTTGTGTTCTAATCTTCTCTTCTTCTAAGGATATAATCATCTTCTATGATATTAGTCATATTAGATTAGGGACCACCCATATAATCTCATTTTATCTTAATTACTTCTTTAAAGACCCTCTTTCCAAGTGCAATCACATTCTCATGTATTGGGGTTTGGACTTAAACATGAATTTTGGGGGATACAATTCAATCCATGACAAACCCCTTGTACCAACAATCTGTATGAATGATTGCCAATAGGGTCCTATGTTCTACAGCACCGAACAGGCTAGTGCCCACAAGGGTCACTCAAGATCCCAATGAGTGGGCACTCTGGTCACCAAAAAGGCATCCAGGGAACAACTTTGACTAGAAGTACCCAGCCAACACCCTGACAGCCATGTGTCAGTAAGAGTACCAGACCTGAAGAAGGTAGTATGGACTAAGGATGAAAGGACTCTCAGTTCAACAGAAGGTAGGGTACTGGTCAAAAGGGTACTCAGTTTCCTAGCACATGAGCAGACTTAGGCCTAAAATGATCCACAGACCCTAGGGAGCAGGCTGGCTGATATTCACAAGGTCCACAAGGACACTAATGAAGGGAAGGCAGCAGCTGAAAGGGTAATAATTTTCATTGTACATGGCCTAGTTGAGGATGAAAAAGGCCATCACTGCTCCAAAACAAGGCCTGTTCGATGATCAAAAGGGTTCTGGTTTCTACATCACACAGGCAGACAAATGGCTGCAGTTCTGCAGCACACAAACTCAGTGCGAGCTGAAATGACCCCTGGAAATAAAGCTGATGGGAGGTGGCTGGCTGGAAGTTTCCCCTGAGTAGGAGTATTGGAGGTATGGCGGCCAAAAGGGGCACCAGTGCTGAACAGATGGCTGACAATTGGATAAATTTTCCACAGCACAGAAGCAAGCAAATGCTGATAAAGGTTCCCAGGACACCAGAGTGTGGATATTCCTCTTGTTAAAATGGCATGCAGGACACCAGTGCGTGGATAAACTGTATTTAGATATTCCCTCAGGACACTAGCATTCTGCCAGGCAAGTGTACGGAACATCACCAAGGTAGCAAAGGGTGAGATGGAACAATGCCCAAAAGCCTCTCGGTTCTGCAGCAGACTGGACTGCTGATAGCTTATAAACCTTCAGATCACCAGCAGAAAGGCATCTAGGGTTGTGGATAGAAACTTGGAATCCTAGAGAGCAGACTGCCTGTTGGTCAGAAGTTTCTCTAGGGCACCAGCTCCATGGCTTTTGCATCCTCAGTTTAATAGGTAACTGAGAACATGTAGCACTCATAGTCCCCTTCCTGGAGGCCAGTAGTATAATCAAATGTGCTCTTGTTTCCACAGCAAACAGCAGGCAAATTGGCAAAGAACCTTCAGTATCCTAGCACACAGACAACCTGTGAGCCAGAAGGAAAGCCAGAACTGTAGGGAGCAGGAAATATGCTGATCAGGGAGTTTCTGCAGGGCACATCCCAGATAGAGATACACTGGTGAAAAGGCATTCATGCACCTGTGTTCTGGATCAATGGTTGTCAATAGGGCCCTATGTTTTGCCACATGGGAGCAGGCTATAAGGGCTACTCTGGAACCCAGTGTGGAGGCAGTTTGACTCAAGTGCTAGAGGGCAGTAGTGTCAGGACAGACCGTGTCAGAAAGTGTTCTTCAGGTGCCACTGCCCTGGGTGGCACATGGATGAAGAAACCCCTGGGGTCCTAGAGTTTGGGATAGACTAGATGCCAAACTGGTTCAGGTCTACAATGTTTGAGGTGGGGCAATGGTTGAAGGGTATGTAGGAGGAGTGGGGTTGGATCTGATGTTCAGTGGGCTCCCTATACAGATAGTGATGGTCAGAAAGGTACCTGGTTTCCCAATTCTTTGGGCAGGGTAGGGTCCATAAGGACAAAAGGAACTCTAGGGGCCAGGACAGCTGGTGTTCTAAAGGTCCTCAGGCACATTAACACCTGGGGAGGCCAGTAATTGAAATGGTGCTAGGATTCATTGCACACAGGGTAGCTGAGAGCAGGAAGGGCCAGTGACTCCCCAGCGCCAAGCCTGTGCAGAGACCAGAAAGATTTTGAATTCTGCGTCATGCAGGCAGGCTGATGGCTAAAGAACCTTCATTTCCCAAGCACACAGGATGACTTGTGGCTAGAAGAAACCCCAGAACCCTAATGAGAGTATGTGTCAGTGGTCAAAGATTCATCAGAGTACTTGAGCAGAGGGAAGGAATATGCAGCTGCCTGAAGTATCACCAGAACTTTAGTGGTTCTTTAGCAAGCAGAGTTTTTATAGGAAGATTCCCTAGGGCACACACACGAGGGACAGATGGTACCAAGAGGGATCATGATTCCTGAACTTTTGGCTTGCTCGAAGGCCAGAAGAGTTCACAGTTCCCTTGTGGGATGATAGTGCTGAGACCAAAAGTTCTTTCCTTTCCACCTCAGATGGGCAGGCTGGTCCCAAAAGAAACCTTGGTTAACTAGGCATAGTACACAGGCTTACAGGAAACCTGGGACCCTAGTTAGCAGGAAATATTATAGCTAGAACATTCCCTGGGGTACCACAAAGATGAAGGTGAGATATGAAACAGGCCATTGTGTACCAGAGTTCAGGATGATGGTTGTCAACGGGGCCCTGTGTCCCACAACATGAGTGCAGACAACTGCCCGTAAGGCATCTCTTGTAACCCCTGTCAGGCAGTCTGGTCTCAGAAAGGACCTGGAGTGTCAGTGTCTTAAACAATACATGTATTGAAGAGCACAGGATCATATAGATCAGCATAGGGATGGATCAGATACCCAAGTGGACTGGGTTTCACAGCCTAAAAGGCGTATGCCACTCAGAATGGTAAGGGGTTTCCCATCTCACAGAGTGCAGGAGTCAGAGGGCCATCAGGACATATGAAACATAGTGACAGACCTGGATGGATATCAAAAAGTCCCTGCCTAGACCCAAAGGAATGTTGCTTCCATTGCAAACAGCCTAAAGACAGGAAGAGCCATAGAATCCCCATGCCAGGCCTGTCCAATAACTGGAAAGTATTTTGGGTTCTGCATTAGGCTAACAGGCTGGTGGGCTAAGAAACTGATTCCAGGGCAACTCTGATGACTCTGGGTCAGGAGGTACTCCAGAATCCAAGCAAGAGGCCACGTAGGTGATTGGATGTTTTCCCTGGGCACCCATACAGCATGCTGAAGAGAAAGGATGGTGATCAAAACAGCTCCAACTTGTGAGAGCAGAGTTCCCAGGACATCCCAGCATGAGGTTCATGGTATAACCAACATGCCCTGGTTTCAACATCCAGCAGGAAAACTCTTGGTCAAAAACCTCTCAGAACCAAAGTATGGCCAGCTAGCTGTAGGCGGGAAAGAACACAGAAGACTTTTAGGACTGAAAAGACCCTCATGTTCAGACTGGTGCTGCAACAGCCATGTCTCCTCATCAGGAGAGTTTTGTTGGCTTCTACTCTTCTGGGTTCACTGCACGAGAGCTAGATGATGACTAGAATTTCCCCTGAGCCCCAGTATGCACATTGTCTGTTCCTCATGAACTTTAAACTGCTGGAACACATGGAAATGTCTACTAAATTTCCATGGAGAAATGTATCCTATTACAGTTCTAAATTCAACTAACTGTCTTTTACAAATGAAGATGACAAATTCTCAAAAACAAGTGACTAGGTAATTTTCCATGCTTGCATTCTTCTGGAAAACTTTTTTTTTAATAAACAAAAGTGGAAAAGTTGTATCCCAGAAAGGTTGCAATGAAGACCATATCCACATAAATACATGGATGTTTAATTTCAATTAATGCTATTACAGAAGATAATGTGCAAATTATAATTCCCGAAAAGCTACATTATGTATGCATAATTATAATTTATCTAGAGTAAACTAGAACCAAAATACCAGTCAATATATTCATATAGTAAAAGAAAAAGGAAACACAAATTCTTCTTTGGGCATGGGGTTCAGGCATAAATTTTTGTTTGTATAAATGATTCTTTTATTTAAAAAAATACTTAATTGCCCTTATGATTGAGAAATATAAGACCGTGACTTTTATAAATTGAGCTGAATTGTCCCATGTAACAAGTATGATTAAATTGAAAATTTCCTTTGTCAGATTATCTATATACATATATATGATATACATATGATTTATATATATTATATATATACATTATATATGCCAGAGATTTTGCCTTGGCAGAGACTAGGGACAACAGAAAAATAAATTGTGGTTAGACGAATTAAAGGGCTTTGTGAACAGTAATGTTAAGATGTTATCTGCTCTGTTCTGGTTTATATCCCCTGTATTATTTCAAACAATTATGAACTCTTAGTTATACACATCAGCTTTATCAAGGAAAGTCCAACATTGCCAGTACCAGATCTCTGGTGAGTTTGGCTTTTCAAGCACAAAGCAGAGGTAAGAGTGGTAGGAATGGAGACAAGATAACATCTATATGCAGCATGAGTTGGACCAGGAGTTAGATGTGGACAAGTTTCTTTTACCCCAAATGTTACAGAACATTAATTGAAGAGGGATCAGCAAAAAATAGGGTTACTCTAACCCAAATTGGGGGAAGAAATTAATAACCAGCATTTCATTTCAGATATTAACTGAGAAAAAATAAGTTAGGATAAAATATTTACATTCATAAAGGTAGCCATGTCAAACTAAACACAAACTGTTTACTTTAGAAATAATTAGAAGGAAGAAAAGAAAGAAAACAAAACACACAGAGAAATACATGTTTGATAGCTTTTTAAATATGTCAACTTGGCTATGCTACAGTTCCCATTTATTAATACACACTCATCTAGGTTTTGCTGTGAATGGGGTTTTGTAGATGTAATGAAAGTCTGTAAATAATTGACTTTCTGTCAGTTTGGTCCTGACTTTATCAGTTGAAAGGCCTAGAAGCAGGGCTGAGGTTTTCCCGAGACAAAGAAGTTATTTGACCTGCGTTTAGTAGTGTCCACCCATGCCATGAACAACTTCCATCTTGCTCATAACTGTTTCTTCCTGGCTGCCTGTGGGCACAGCTTTGACCCATGCCCTATGGTTTATATCTAACTAACCTGGTTATGATCGTTTCTTCCTGACTCCCTGACTTACAGACTTGCTTAGTCAGCCACCACAATCATGTAAGCCAATTCCTTATAACAAATCAATCTCTCTCTCTTTCTCTTATATATAATATCTTAGGATATACTTATCTTGTACATACCTAACTTACTGGTTCTGCTTCTCTGGTTGAACTGACTGATACATTATTACAACAACAAAGAAGCCTAGAAATATTTTACCTTTGACTCAAGTACAGTTAGAATACCACAATAAACCAATAACCTATGGAAGAATTAGAGATTGTGGTCAAAGGAACTACTCTTTCAAAACCTATACTGTTGCTTTACATTCTCATTTCATTCAAATTATTAGGAATAGATTGTATGATAGTAAATCTTCAAATCATAAAGAATATAAAAAAAATTAAAGATGTGTATATGATCAGGGTTCTTAGTATATTACTGCATACAATAGTTCAGAACCATCATAATTACCAGAGCATGCATCCTGATGTTACTTAAGAACTAATGCAGTCTTTGGGATCATGTTTAATCTTTCTGTAACTCCAGGTTGCAAACTTTAGGTATTGGGCCAATTAAGGCAAGTTCTCAAAGCTTTAACTTGGTAGATTTCTAATTAGTTCCTGTTGCCATTTAATCTCTTTGGTTGGCTGGCAAAACCTGATGGAGCTAGAGCTTAAATCAAGATCACTAAATCCCTTCTCTGTTCAGAATCCCATGAGAATTCATTACAATCCCACACACTGACTGTTTCATCTCTGGGTTTCAGGGAAAGGAAATGATCCCACTCCTGTAGACAAGTTAGGGCATCCTTTCTTAGTTCACATACTCTCAGCTTAGTTTATGATAAATATCAAGTTAATGTGTCATCAGAAGGCTGGGGATTATTTCAAATATAAATAAAATGTTTTCTCAATTCTGTGGCTCTTTTCTGATAAACAAGATTTGACTGGAATTTCAGTTTCTTAATCGTAAAACACAATTTCCACTATTAAGGTGCTGTTGTGATCAGATCATTACCATGGTAGTCAAGCTCTTTCCTTTGTTACACTTATATTAGCTGCCAAGTATTTTCAAGTTTCCAGCCCTACTTTTCTCATATATTTGCTTGCTGGTGGACTTTTTGTTAGCAGATACCTAGCATTTCAAGATTGTCTTGGAACTTTTCATTAGCTCAATAAATATCTCCACATGTTAGAGCTAGTGGACTATCTTACATAAATAACTAATTAGTATGAAATCCCCTTAGAGAAGTAAAAACAATAGTTCACAATTCAATTATGACAGTTTAAATTGAAAGAATCCCTGACTTATATCCTGACAGCTTCTAAGAGGAAAAAAATATGGCCAAGTTTCTTATGCATAAAATAATGTTAAAACAGTTGTTAGTAGTAGGGTATATTATGTATCACATTATAAATAGGTCACAAAATGAACCATCTTATATCTGTGTCCTAAGGCAGAAGATGACTATAGTTTGTTTTCTGCCTTCTGAAAGTATTTTGAGAGAGGTTACAATAAACACACACACAATAAGATGGACCAAGAAAGAAAAGACTTTCAGATCAATGGGAATATTATATCAGAAGATTCGAGCTATAGCAACCAAGCTCCAAATTTCACCCGAAGCATCTTAGGATTTTTATTGCCTAAAGGAAATGTACTAAGGCAAGAGGAGAGAGATTTTTTTTTCCCTTGTTATAAGCACCATGAGGAATTGGTCATAGAGTTATTTATAAGATAAATGCTTTATTATTTAGAGGTGGGGAAATGGACATTGAAAACATTGTATTATTTGCATTTAGTATTGATCTGCATTACACTAAAAAATCTCATTATGCTACTAATTTTAATTCTGAAAATGTGAAAAGATAAATAGTTTTACAACCATTAGCTACAATTAACTAAATAACACATGGCTCATGATAGGTAATTTTATATAGTAAGGCTTATTTTAACACAATATATGATAAAATGCATTCCAAAGATGGTGACCAAAGTCCCTGGAAACATCCTTTTGATTATAAATATAATGTAAGGATGACATGATCAGTGTAGTGAAATGATTTTAGAACATCTTGAGGTGTACATCACCCTAAAACTTCCAAAGCAAATGAAAATACTAAACCTTTTGCAAGTTTCAGAATTACTTTACTGCCAAAAGAGGAAGAAAGTATATTTGGAGGGATATGAGAGTGCCAAGAAGGAAGAAACCTAAAGGAGATTCATTAAGAATGGTTTGTCAAATGATTATAAATTCAAAAGAAGGGCAAAGCAATATAAATGTGTAAAAAAATGATGACAGCATATCTACCCAAAGGCCTAAGTGCATGGGGGGAGGGGGGACATTATTTTCATTAATTTAATATTTTCCAGGCTCAGGTCTACAGGCTTATTAATTCAGATGCTTGATTTCAAGAGCTTAACAAGAACAGGTTGGTCACTCAAAACCGGATTTGTATTCACCAAACTTAGAGATAACCACATGCAAAATTGTAATCCAAATTTGTAAAATTAAAATAAAAATTATCCATCTGTCAATATTTAGAGACTATCTATAGAGTTCATATGCAGTAGAATACGTGTGTTGACGTGACTAATATATGTTCTTGTTTTAGGTAGATCTATAGGAAGATGCAGAACCATAATTGAAACACTGCTAAGGAAGCATGGGATGATGAGAGAAGACGGATAATCTTAGGATGTGTCCTTTAACCATAAGGTATCTTAAGCACTCCTTCTCATAATAATACCATAATAATATTTATGATCAAGACTCATTCCTCCCTACACAGTGCTTCGGTGTGTTCTACACACATTTCCTTCTTCAACTCTTCTTTATTTTCATTGCCAATCAATCGTAATCCAAACCATTTTTTTTCATAACTTGATACCTAGTGTTGAGTACCTTAAAAAAAAAAGAAAATACAATATGTTTAATTAAGATCGGGAACTACACTAATATTTAAAATAGTTTTATATATCCCTGTTGTGATTCCTTCTGAGCTTAATTTATAGATTAAATTTCAGGGCAACACTTACCTCCTTTATTTCTGAGGGTTTTTTTCCCCACAATAAGTGGCTTAGCAAACCAATTAAAATGTATTTTGAATATAATCACGTGTAAGGCTTCATGACTTGAACTCATGTAGAAGACTTGCTAACATTCCTGCAATTAAAGGGGTTTCTTTCCCCAATCAGTCCTATTTTAGAAAAGTAGAATTGGGGCCTATATATAAAGTAGAATTAGAATCATTATCTTTTATGCCCTAGCATCACTGATTTAAAATGAGAATGCAAATGTAGAGATTTTTATTTTTATTAAAATAATTAATGTACTGTCCCTTTTGAACCTGAATATATCTTTAAGTGTTTAAATTATGATTTTTTCTCTATATAAATAAATGATAGAGGAAGAAAAATATAAGGAGTTATTGGGTTCATATTTTGAAAAATAATAGTAATAAACTTCTGATAGTATTGCAGAGGTTATACATTTTTTGCATGTAATGACAATCATATTTTAGTTGGTACTCATGGACATGACTTGAAAAAATGAACTGAAATGGATATAATACTTTCATCTATTATTCAGCAAAATAGCGAATGAGGTGTTATGACTTACAGTGAGCAACTTCAACCTATCATTTTTGCCAATCTAAAAATCTGATTAAATGTCAAGCAAGTGCAATGTGAATGTGCCTTCTAAAAATGTTCCAAATAAGTAGAAATGGCTGTTTCTGTAGCTTTCTAATTTAAAGCAGTGCTTTTTTTTGAGATATTAAGTTGTTAGAACTGAGATTATCACTAGTACCTCAATATGAAAATAACTGAATTTCAACTGAGCAGCCTACCTCACAGTGCAGTTCCTCTTCCAATTCATCTCCTTTTCATTATGCTTCAGTCATACTGACCATCTTTTTATTTCTTCCACATACCTTAAATGCTAAGAAATGTTGTCTTTTTGAGCCTTTACATATGTGCTTCCCCAGACTGGATATCTGCACCCAGATCTTTGTATGACTGCAATCTCTAAAAGATTAACTGGGCTAGAAGATCTGCTTCTAATGTGGCTCACTCATATGGCACATTTAGTGCTGGCTGTTAGCAGGGGAATTTATTTCCTCTCCACAGAACCATATGAGTGTTCTCACAACTTGGAGTCCACCTTCTCCAAGAATGAGCCATTCAAGAGAATGAACCAGACAGAATTTTTGATTTATATAATCTCACCTTGGAAGTCACATAGCATCACTTCTACCATATTCTATTTTAGAAATGATCACTGAAGACCATCCCTTATTAAGAGGGAGGGGGATTGTAAAGATTTTGCCTTTTTAAAGGAAACGATGTCAAAGAATTTGCATCATATTTTTAAACCACCACCCTAAGACTCCTGTTTTCTTGAATCTGAACAGTTATTCCTCACTTAACATAACATATTTTGTATTGCTAATAAAATTAATACAATAACAATAATAATATCTAATATTTATTTGAATGTTATCTCCTTTCCTTTAAACATGTGACTGTTCTATATTTCCTTGAATTTTTTAAATTTAGTTTTTTTGTATCTACTGTTTCAAGTCTTATCAAGATAAGTTTTGCTTCCATTTTTAATGGGAATATATAGAAAACCATAATTCACTCGCAAATTGATTCACAGCAAACAATTCATATATATATGAATTTTGGGTCACTTTGAAAGTTGATTAGCAACCAGGCACCATGGCTCACGCCTGTAATCCTAGCACTTTGGGAGGCCAATGCAGGATGATTGTTTGGGGTCAGGAGTTAGAGACCACCCTGAGCAAGAGTGAGACCCTGTCTCTACAAAAAAATACAAAAATTAGCTGGGCATCGTGGCTCAGGCCTGTAGTCCCAGCTACTCCGTAGGCTGAGGCAGGAGTATCATTAGAGCCCAGGAATTTGAGGTTGCAGTGAGCTGTGATGATGCCACTGCACTCTAGCCAGGGTGATAGAGCAATACCCTGTCTCAAAAAGAAAAAAAAAAAAGTTGATTAGCAATAAGATGGTAAACTATCTTATGTATAAGCTGTATGCATCTACATTTCATTTTATCTGATTAATTGAAATAAAAATTATTTTCAAATCCTAAGACAACCTTTAATTTTCAAAGTTTTGTATAAAACTGGGAGAAGAAGAGAGATGCCATAACATATTAAAAGTATCTATATTCCTTCTGTATTTAAATAATTAACAATAATTAGGGCCATTCCAATTATCTCTTAATTAAATTGATTATATTTTGTTGTACTTATTCTAAACTCCCAGTCTTTGAAACAATTAATTTGATAAATTTTTTTTTACAAAAATAGAAGTTAAAACTTACTCCTCTCTGGCATCTTATGTTCAAGTGATTAAACAGAGGAGAGTTTACCAATACCGCTAAATACCCTACAGTTAATCAAGTTTTAAAACAAAACAGCATAGTGCATCTGTAACCAAACAAATGTACAAACTCTAGAGATTAAAGGCCTTATCATCATCTACTATACTTAAAATATATCATACTATAGACTGATATATTTCTTGGAAATAGATTCAGTTATGGGCAAGAAAGGAATGTTTAAAACTACTAAAACTATGTCTGTTCTTCAGCTAGAACCACTCAATTGTATCACCAGCTGGGATCTCAACACAATTCGTCACCTAGTGTTGAGTGGAATTTGCAACTTAAAAAAGTGTCTTTTGATAATAGTTGTTTATTTTAACTATTTTATTAACCAAATGTTCAAGTGTTGTTTTAATTCTTTTTGCTTGTGATTTTCTTTCATAATTCTGAAAGGTGTTTGTTTTCAATGTGATTTATTTTAAATATACCAATTAAATATACTTTGTCCCTCCCTGGAAAGAAGCATGACATTTTTGGAAAAAGACAGGCTTTAAAGTCAATTAGAACTATGTTTAGATTCCACTTCTGTCTTTCATTCCATTGTGACATTGACAACTTACTGATTTTTTGTCTTGGTTCCAGTGTTCTCTATGAAAAAAGTGGGTTAACACCCAATATGAAGTGCTGTTCTAATGATTCAATTAGATAACATGTATGTTTGGTACATAACAGATGCTCAATAAATGTAAGTTCTTCACCCTTCTTCAAAAGACCTTGTCCTTTGGTGCCATTTTTGTTAAATAAAAAATAAAAAAAAACGCCTTGCAAATCTCTTTCAAAGACAAATTATATGTGGATATAACTTGTTGTCTGAATTTGAGAAAATGGTAAAACAATAGAAACAAGCCTCTGTTTTCCTCTGAATATACTTTAAGATACCCTCTTCCTTTTTAGCCATCACCTGATAGACTCCACCACTATCTTGATGTGACCTTGAATAAATTACTTAACCTCCCTGTGCCGCAGTTTCCTTATGTGTAGATTGGATATAATAATAGTGCCTACATCATGTGATTATTATGAAGATCAATTGAATGAGTTCAAATAAATGCTGTGAAATAATAGAGTTAATTCATATTACCTATCAATATTATTTGGAAAGTTTTCATAGTTCTTTTCCCTAATGCTCAAGAATCACCTCCACCCCTGTATACCATGGCTTGAATCTAACTTTCAGATTTTCATATATTCCCACCACTAGCAGCATCCTATATAATTCTGCTAAATTCCAGTGCAGATGGTGCACTATAATTTCAGGAGGTTCCCACAGCCCTTGAAGTCCATTCTTAGATCCCTTAACTTATTTACAAAAAAATTCTAACTTGAAAGTTATGCAAAGGAATTTGTAATATTTTTAAGTGCAGAAGTATAACACAGCTCCAAATATATAGCCTAACATTTGGAGTTTATATAAAATGATTTATATTTATTTGTACATCTTTAATATGTACTTATTTCTATATCTCCCAAGCCTAATCTTTTAAACTTCCATGGAAACCTTTTTCTGGCTTTTCTCTCCAAGTTCATAGCATATGTTTTACTACAAAGGCATTCTAATGTATGTGTCCTCATTTGGCTGTTTATAGCTCAGATGAGAATTTCCATTATGTCAAACATGGCGATTATTCCACTAGCTTTTTAAAAAAGCACTCATTTTCCTCCCTTCAAAGACATGCAAAACAGAAATCTTTCATAATTCTATTTACATAATGGGGTCCTATTGTGTGAGTCAGCATTAGCAAGACACATCTTTCAGTGAATCATTATTTCCTTCTTTAACTAAAAGTAACAACTCCTTGTCTTTTATTGATAGATTCAAATTTCATCCCCCTGGTTATTGATTAAGAATGAATCATCGGAAACTTGTCACAATTCAAATAGACAAAGAATGTAATAATAGATCTGCAATATGAACTTGACAAAAAAGGAAGGAGAATGGAAATAGCATCAGAGGAATAGACTTTTTCATTTTAAAGTATTTTCTTCAGTTTATTTCAGAACTGTGCACACTGTCAGGGATGATGAGTAAGCAAGAACATCAATAAATAGGAAAGTCAAGCCCTAACAATTTGTTTTATAAAAGATTTTTTAAAGTATATAATGTTAGTCTCCAGTTTTATAAATTATGGTCTAGGAAATGCTTAAAACAGCATTTTTCATGTGGCAATAATAGAGTACCCAAAATGTACCAGTTATGTACATTTAGCCTTTTCTTCATTGCTGTAGAAATGGAAAGGGAAATAGGACTTGATCTTTTCCTGAGAAAGTAAGTGGATGGGTTCTGGTATAGTGGCAAAATGATAAATGATTCAAATGCTTGTTTTCAGTTTTAGTTTTATATAACTGAAAGACACACAAATGGCCAACAGATAAATGAGAAGGTGTTCAACATCATTAATCATCAAGGAAATGCTAATCAAACCACAATGAGCTATCACCTCACACCTGTTAAGATGGCTATTATCAAAAAGATGAGTGTTGGCAATGGTGTGGAGAAAAGGGAACCCTTATACACTGCAGTGGGAATGTATAATGAATGATACAGCCATTGTAGAAAACAGTATGGAGGTCTCTCAAAAAATTAAAAATAGAAATACTTTTAATCTAAACCCTTGCCAATGCTTACTATCTCTTGTCTTTTTAATAATTGCCATCCTAATAAGTGTGAGGTGGTATCTTATTGTGATTTTTGATTTTCATTAGCCTGATTATTAGTGATGTTGAGCATCTTTTTTCATACCTGTTGACCATTTATATGTTTTCTTTGGATATATGCCTCATCAGGTCTTTTGACCTTTTTTAATTGGGTTATTTGTTTTGTTATTGAGTTGTGTGAACTCCTTATATGTTTAAGGTATATGTATACTTGTATGTTTAAGATATATGGTTTGAAAATATTTTCTTCCAGTCTGTAGATTGCCTTTTCATTTTGTTGATCATTTCTTTTGCTCTTCAGAAGCCTTTAGCTTGATGTAGTTCTACTTGTTTATTTTTGCTTTTGTTGCCTCAATTTTTGGTGTCTTATTGAAAAATATCATTATCAAAACCAAAGTCAAGGAGACTTTCACTCTGTTTTCTTTTAAGAGTTTTATGATTTCACATCTTACATTTAGGTCCTTAATTCATTTTGAGTTGATTTTTGTGTATGGTATAGAATAAGAGTCCAATGTCATTCTTTTGCATATGGATATCCAGTTTTCCCAACACCATTTATTGAGGAGATGATCCTTTCCCCATTGTGTATTCTTCATACCCTTGTTGAAAATTAGTTGACTGTATATGCATGGTTTATTACTGGGCTCTCTATTCTGTTCCATTGGTCTATGTGTCTCTTGTTCTGCCAGTAACACATTGTTATTTTACTATAGTTTTTTAATATAATTTGAAATCAGTAAGTGTGATACCTCCAACTTTGCTTTTCTTTCTCAAGATGGCTTTGGCTGTTTGGGGTATTTTCTGGCTCCATACAAATTTTATAATTGTTTTTTCTATTTTAGATAGTGTAGACATTTTAACAATATTAATTCTTCCAATCTGTGAACACATGGCACAGCCATTATGGAAAACAGCATGAAGGTTCCTCAAAAATTTAAAAACTACCATATGATCCAGCAATCTCTCTTCTGGGTATATATACCCAGAAGAAATTAAATCAGTACCTCAAAGAGGTATCTGTGTTCCCATGTTCATGTCAGAATTATTCACAATAGTCAAGCCACACAAATAACTTAAATGCTCATAAATGGATGAATGGATAAAGAAATTGTGGTTTATATGTATAATGGAAAAGAAGGAAATTCTGACATTTGCAACAACATTAGACGAACCTGGAGGACATTATGCCAAATGAAATAAGCCATACACAGAAAGAAAAATTCTGCATGATCCCATTTATATGTGAAATCTAAAAAACATCAAATGCATAGAAATAGAGAGTAGAATGGTGGTTACCAGGGCCAGGGAAATGGGGAAAAAGGGGAGATGTTGGTCAAAGGGTACAAAGTCTCAGTTATAAGATGAATAAGTTCTGGGAATCTAATTTATAGCATGGTAATGATAATTAATAATACTGTATTGTGTACTTCAAATTTGCTACAATAGTAGATCTTAGTGTTCTCACCACACACACACACACACACACACACACACACAAAGGTTAACTATGTGAGGTGTTAAACATGCTAATTAACTTGATTATGGTAATCATTTCACAATGTACATGATCAAATCATCACATACATTTTAAATACATGCAGTTTTCATTTGTCAATTATACCTCAGTAACACTGGGAAAAAATTATTAGAATCTAGGGAAAAGAATGGGCCAGTCCAGGGGCATGCGATTCCAAATCAGGAAATGTTATTTGTTGCTATGCCCAAGTTCTAAAATTCCTAAATAAAAATGTTTCTTTTATTATTTGAGTATTTTAATGATTAATAAAATGATTGGCATAATATTTCATTACTAATTCCATCTCTGACCTAAGTAGTGATAGGAGCCATATTTTATTTAATTAATCAAATAGCTAATAAATGAAATATGTTGAATATTATGATATACTTGAAACTTTGTTAATAATAAGTTTTATTTGAATATATATATATATACACACACACATTTATATATAATGGCTGGGTATTCAGGAGTGAATTTGAATTTATATTTATAAATATATACAGTTAGAGATAAATATCTCTGAACATATATGCATCTATATATTTATCTATGTAAGTAATGCTATCAAGAGTAGTTGATATGTTATTTGTCTTATTATTATATTATTAGGTCACAGAAGATAGAGCTTTTGTCTTCTCCTTCCTATGAAGAACTCTACATTTCCTAAACTAATACTCTATATAGGTGAGAACACAGTTTATATAGATTGAACAAAATATAATGTTTATAAGATTTCAACTTTAAAATTTTCAATATCTATTTTGTAATTAGCAACTAAATAAAGATAAAAGTAGTCATTTTTCCTGCCTTTTCATATGTGTAAACTTTATTTAAAAGAATCACTACATACCTTGCATTCCAAAATTTTAATAACATACCTTTTCCATTTTACATTAAATTTTACTAATTTAAATGTATTTGCACATTGAAAGTTTTGGCTTCCTTCTGTACTTTGTATCTCTTTTGGCTAATTATTATTATTTTAATAAATGTAAAATTGCTTTAATCTCCTTAAAGGATTTTTATCTTGGTTAGGAAGAAAGTACAATAACCATTTTTTAAATATAGGGTGACAGATAACTGGTAATGAAGTTCAATATTTTGTGTTAAAGCAAAACACACTGTATCTATACACATACAGAATTTCTCTACTCTTGTGTTTCACAGTCAATTGTTACTATTTTGATTGTACAGAAAACTTTTTAGTTTAATGAAATGTAATATATGTCATTCATACATCTGTAATTTTTAGTGGTTTTGGTGGTTAAAAAAGAAATTAAATATGAGTGTTTTGATTGTGGTTTTAAGTTTAGAAGCAGATGGGATTGCTCTTGATGCCTAAGATGGCTGCCAGCCTGTAGCAGGAAGCGGGGTGATGAGCATCGCTGACATCTGCAGGTCAACAAATTTCATGGAACAGTACATGTAAGTCTCTCTGTTACTGTAATCAGGGTTGTTGTCAGTTGTCATGGCTTACTGCCAACTGGTGGAATCAATGGTTGTATTTTATAAGCCTAAGGAAAACTCATTCAGCAAGGCATATAATATAACTGCTGGTCTGTGACTTGTTTATTTTTTAAATAAACATGTAATCCAGGGAAGGAATCACCTTTCTATGCCTTTTATTTACTTTTGAGTCAAAGAAAAATAATCTTTCAGTTGCAGTGTGTTTGAAAAGAGAATATTGGGGAGGCATAAAAGCAGCTGTATCTAGCTTATATAATATTTATGGCTTTCTTTCTTTGGGAAGGAACCACATTCTGTAGTTGTGTGTTTTTAATTTTGAACATAAAATGGTGGAGAATCTTTGGTACTGGATTTTAAGAAGATAACTTGGTTAAATGAAAAAAATTCATAAAGGACGTTTAGGCATTCTACTTTCTGATCTTCAACATCATCAGTTAGCTGTAGCGTTTTATTTTCTGAGTATATAAGGTATTAAACAGTTCAAACCATCAGACATCTCTGGAAAATGTAAAAGCCATAAAATTATTGTGTTGGCTTCAATCCAGTGTAAAGAGATATCTAATACATACTCTGACAATTGGAATGTACTTTGAAGAATGTTAAATAATGCTTTATTACAACTCTTAACCAGGTTAAACTTGAGCATATAAACTGAATATTTGCCAAGTTAAAAGTGAATATATAAGACAAGCACAGCATGTTAATTGATTCCTCCCTGGAAGAAAAAGCAATTTGACTAGGATTCCTTTCTTTTCTTTTTTTTTTTTTTTAAGGATTCCTTTCTTAAATGGCAACTTTAAGAACAGAGTTTTAGTCTTTTTGGCTTGGTGGGCCAAACTTTAAAAGGTGATAAGCTGTCTTCAGAATCTCCATAAATCTCTGTGACAGTTTCATGATACTATACTGCAGTCGTTGAATCTGGTCCATTACTCAAATGAAGAATTCCAAATGAATTTAATGTTTTTTTTTCTATCCATGCTTCTTTCATTGATCCTGGCTCACAGTCCTGGCCAGAAGATTCAAGGTAGCAAATATGCCAAAATACTGCATCATGTTGGCATGCAAGAAAGGACATGAGGAAAACAGAAATAGCCTGTGACCTTTAGCCAGGAAATGTTGCAGACATGAAACAAACAGACCCAAGAGACAATAAGGCAACAGCGCTCAGTGGGTTAAATTATAGTTTCTATGAAATACCAAACTGACACTTCTAGCCCTTCATCAAAATAGCATTCGTTAATATGTTCTTTAGATATTTATTGGGTGCCAATATGTGTCAGGTATAAGTAGTTCATCATCTTGTACAATACGTACTTTGAATAAATTTTCCAAGAGAGGCAACAGATTTACCTAACTCAGCTGTGCTCTGTTGGTGACTTTTCTTATAACTAAAGCCATATATTGGGAAATAGCTAATCAAGGTAGAGGCAAGGGAATGCACTGAAAGTTGACAGTAAAATATTTACAGAATATGATTTTAGATTCACTAATATGCCTTAATGCTGTGACCTCCCACTTTCGAAGCAACATTAGGTTTAAGTATTACCTTCTTTATAAAGTTTTACAATTTTTCCTGTTTACTATTTAACAGGATACTTCGTGTTAGCTAGTAAAATGGTTTTGTTTTGCTTTCCTATGTTTGCTGACTTGATTTTCCTTATTTATTCATATTTCAATAAATGTTCTGTCCTAACAATTTCAATGAAATTATTCTGATTAATGTCAATGAAAATCTCCATTTGAGTCAGTATAACTGTAACATTTCAGTCCTTATCTTAAATTTTCTTTAAGTAGCATTAGATAGCAAAAGTTTCAGAAGTAGGGAAAATAACCATCTGTTATAGATATGGACTTATAAATATGGTGACTTTAATACCATCAAATGTGTATTGTCAATGAAAGTGGCAGAAATACCTAACACTTTAGCTTTGGTTATTGAGAGGTTAATGATACCTTCCATAGAGCTAAAACATAAATGGAGAAAAGCAGTAATTTTAAAAAAGAATGATTAACTTGTTTTTAAGATATGTTGAGGGAATTTGAAACATGAACCATTATATCAGAAGAAATATCAAGATATGGATATCTATTTGGAAATGAAGTATAAGAAATAGATGAAAGAGAGACCACTGATGCCAAGGTGTGTAATGAAAAGAAAGATAAATGATGGGACCCTGGGAGGATACTGTGGTGGGAAAAGGACATACTGAAAAAACAAGGGAGGTGTGTTGAGAGAGATTGAAAAATTAAGAGAAATAAAGTCTCTGTTAAGTTAAAAAAATTGAACTTAGAATAATGGCAAAATGTGCAGACAAATGAGAAAAGAGTGGATGTAAAGTGTTTTCACCATAAAATAACTATGTGAGGTAATGCATATTTTTAAAAAATGTATTTTTAATTTTTATATATTTCAAAATATTAAGGGAGTACAAATGTTTTTGTTACATGGCTTGAGTCAGGGCTATAATGCTGCCCATCACCCAAATAGTATTCATTGTAGCCATTAGGTAGGTCTTTACCCCTCTCCTCCTTCCCCTCCTCCTGCTTGATTTCCAATGACTTTTACTTCCCTCTGTGCATATGTGTGCCCATGGTTAGCTCCAATTTATTAGAGAGTACATGTGGCCTTTGTTTTTCCATTCTTGAGATACTTCACTTAGGATAATGGTCTCCAATTCCTTTTACATTGTTGCAAAAGGAACTGATTCATCCTTTTTATGGCTGAGTAGTACTACATTATATACATATACCACATTTTGTTTATTCACTGAGGAATTGATGGGCACTTGGGTTGATTCCAGATCTTTGCAATTGTGACTTATGCTGCAAAAACATTCCAGTGTGGGTGTATTTTGATAAAATGACTTATTTTCCTTTGGGTAGATACCCAGTAGTGGGACCATGCACCAGGTGAGGGATGGACATTCCTGGCATACATTAATTAGCTAGATTTAATCATTCCACAATGTATAATTGCAGTCATGCACTGCATAAAGATGTTTTGGTCAACAATGGACTGCATATATAATGATGGTCCTGTAAGATTACAATGGACTTAAAAAATTCCTATCACACATATACTTATCATGGTGTTACTACTTCCTCACACTGTTCAGCACAGTAACATGTTGTACAGATTTATAGCATAGGAGCAATAGACTGTATAATATAGCCTAGTTGTACAGTAGGCTATACCATCTTGGTTTGTGTAAGCACACTTTATGTTGCTTGCACAATGACAGAATCACCTAATGATATATTTTTCAAAACGTAGCCAAGTCCTTAAGCAACATGTGACTGTACATTAAGCCATCATGTTGTACATGATAAATACATACAGTTTTATATGCAAATTTTAAAGAAATAAAAAAGTACATAACATTTTAGACATGTCAATAATGTGAAGATTGTATGGGGACTTTTGGATACAGTGCTTGGAGCTTGATTTTAAGCAAGTTGAGAACAGTCTCATTTGTTTCTTCAAGTTCTCTTTATTTTATTTTTTAAAATTACAGATAAAATTGCATTTATCATGTACAATATGATGTTGTGAAGTATATATACATTGTGAATTGACTAAATCTAGCTAATTAATATGCATTATCTCACATATTAGTAAGTTGTCATTTTTGTTGTGAGGAGACAACATCCACTTTCAGTATTTTTTAAGAATACAATGTATTGTTATTGACTATAGTTGCCACGTTATGCAGTAGATGCTTGAACTTATTCTTCTTATCTATCTGAAATTTTGTATGCTTTGACCAACATCTTCCCACATCTCCCCGTCAAACTGCCCCAGTCCCTGGTAACTGCCATTCTACTCTCTAGTTCTGTGACATCAACCTTTTTAGATTCCACATATGAGTGAAACCCCATGATATTTGTCTTTCTTTGCCTGGCTTATTGCTCTTAATATACCATCCTCCAGGTTCATCCATGTCATTGCAAATGGCAGGATTTCCTTCTGGTTTATGGTTGAATAGTACAGTAGCTCCCCTTGTCCATGAGGTTATGTTCCAAGACCTCCAGTGGATGGCTGAAACCTTAAATAGTACAGAACTCTCTATATCAGGGGTCCTCAGACTTTTTAAACAGGGGGCCAGTTCACTGTCCCTCAGATCGTTGGAGGGTCGGACTATAGTTTTAAAAACACTATGAACAAATTCCTATGCACACTGCACATATCTTATTTTGAAGTTAAACAACAAACGGGCAAAAACACCAGCATGCGGCCCTCGGGCCGTAGTTTGAGGATGCCTGCTCTCTATATTATATTTTTCCCTATAGATATATACCTATGGTAAAGTTTATAAGTTAGGCACAGTAAAAGATTAAGAATAACTAATAACATAGTAGAATAATTATAAAAATATGCCAACATCTCTACTCTTGTGCTTTGGGGCCACTATTAAATAAGGGTTCCTCGAACAAAAGCATTGCTATAATTGCTATACCATGACAATTGATCTGATAACTGAAATGACTAGTAAGTGACTAATATAGTGTATACAGCATGGATAACCTGGACAAAAGAGATGATTCATGCCCTTGATGTGACAGAACAGGACTATTTGAGATTTCATCAGGCTCTCAAAACAGAAAGCAACTTAAAACTTATAAATCGTTTATTTCTGGAATTTTTATTTAATATTGTTGGACTGTAGTTGACCATGGGTACCTGAAACCACAGAAAGCAATACTATGGGTAGTAAGGGGGGACTACTGTATTCCATTGTGTATATATACCATTTTTTCTTTATCCATTGATGCACACTTAGGTTGGTTTCATATCTTGACTATAGTGAATGATGCTGTAATAAACATGAAGATGTATGTATGTCTTTGACATACTGGTTTCATTTCTTTTGATTATATATTCAGTAGTGGGATTGTTGTATTATATGGTCATTATATTTTTTAATATTTTGAGAAACCTCCATACCATTTTCATAATGGATCTACTAACTTACATTCCCACCAACAATATGCAAGGGTTTCCTTTTGTCCACATCCTTGCCAACACTTGTTATCTTTTGTCTTTTGGATAATAGCATTGTAACAGGTGTGAGGTGATATTTCATTGTGATTTTGATTTGCATTTCCCTGATGATTGGTGATGTTGAGCACCTTTCCATACATCTGTCTGCCATCTGTATATCTTCTTTTGAGAAATGTCTGTTCAGGTCATTTGCCTTATTTTTATTTGGGTTATTTATTTTCTTGCTACTGAGTTGAGTTCCTTATATATTTTGGATATTAACTGTTTATCAGATGTATGATTTGCAAATATTTTCCCCCATTTGGTAGATTGTCCCTTCACTCTGTTGATTATTTTCTTTGCTGTATGTACAGAAGATTTTTAGTCTGATGTAATCCCATTTGTCTATTTTTTTCTTTTGTAGCCTGTGTTTTTTGGGGTCATATCTAATAAATCATTGCCCAGACCAATGCCATGGAACTTTTCCTTGATGTTTCCTTCCTTTCTAGTAGTTTTGTAGTTTGGGAGTTTTACATTTAAGTCTTTTATCCATTTTGACGTAATTTTTCTATATAGTGTGAGATAAGGGTCTAATTTCATTTTTTCTGCATGTGGATATACAGTTTCCCAGCACCATTTATTGCAGGCACTTTCATTTCTCTATTGTGTGTTCTTAGCACCTTTTTAAAAAATCAGTTGGCTGTAAATGCATGGATTTATTTCTGGGCTCTTTATTCTGTTCCATTGTTCTATGTATCCATTTTTATGCCAGTTACGTGCTGTTTTGGTTACTATAGCTTTGTAGTATAATTTGAAGTCAGGTAGTATGATGCCTCCAGCTTTGTTCTTTATGTTCAAAATTGCCTTTGTTATCTGGTGTCATTTTTGGTTCCATACTAATTTTAACATTGTCTTTTCTATTTCTGCAAAGAATTTCATTGGTATTTTGATAGGGATTATATTGAATCTGTAGCTCACTTTGGATAGTATGGACATTTTAACAATATGAACTCTCACTCCCTTAATCTTTTGAAAAAAAAACATAAAAATTTAAAAATACAGTATGAATTTTTCTAACCCATAAACACAGGATATCTTTCCATTTATTTATGTCTTCTTAAATTTCTTTCATCAGTGTTTTATCATTTTCAGTGTAGGTATTGCTCACCATTTTAGTTAAATTTATTCCTAAGTCTTTTTTTTTTTACTAGCTATTGTAAATGGAATTGCTTTCTTGATTTCTTTTATAGCTGGTTTACTGTTAGAGTATAGAAACTCTACTGATTTTTATATATTGATTTTGTATCCTGCAACTTTACTGAATTTGTTTATTGGTTCTAATAGTTTTTGGTGGAAATCTTTAGAGTTTTATATATACAAGATCATACCATTTGCAAAAAGGGACCATTTCTTACTTTCTAATTTGGATGTCTTTTACTTCTTTCTCTTACCTAATTGCTCTGGCTAAAATTTTCAGTACTATGTTGAATACAAGTAACAAAAGTGATATTCTTGTCTTGTACCGAATCTTTCTTTCTTTCTTTCTTTTTTTTTTTTTTTTTTTTTTTTGTTGTTGCTCGGGCTAGAGTGCCGTTGCGTCAGCCTAGCTCACAGCAATCTCAAACTCCTGGGCTCAAACAATCCTTCTGCCTCAGCCTCCTGAGTACCTGGGACTACAGGCATGCGCCACCATGCCTGGCTAATTTTTTCTATATATTTTTAGTTGACCAATTAATTTCTTTCCATTTTTAGTAGAGATGAGATCTCACTCTTGCTCAAGCTGGTTTCGAACTCCTGACCTTGAGCCATCTGCCCTCCTCAGCCTCCCAGAATGCTAGGATTACAGGCATGAGCCACCGCACCTGGCCTGTACTGAATCTTAGAGGAAAAGCTTTCAATTTTTCCTCTTTGAGTATGATGGTGTGGCCATCATACTCAACTGTGGGTGTGGCCTCTATTGTGTTGAGGTACTTTCCTGCTGTACATAATTCATTGAAAGTTTTTATCATAAAAGGATGTGGAATTTTGTCAAATGCTTTTTATGTATCTGTTAAAATGATTATATGGGATTTTGCCCTTCATTCTGTTAATGTGATATATCACATTTATGGATTTATGTATGCTAAACCATCCTTGTATCCCTAGAATGAACCCCATTTGATCTTGGTGAATGATCTTTTCAATGTGTTGCTGAATTCAGTTGATTAATATTTTGTTGAAGAATTTGAGTCTATGTTCATCAGGGATATTGGCCTGTAATTTTATTTTCTTATACTGCTCTTGTCTGGCTTTCGTATCAGGGTGAGACTGGCCTCATAAAATAAGTGTGGAAGTCTTCCCTCATCTTCTATTTTTTGGAAGACTTTGAAAATAATTGGTATTAATTCTTCTCTAAATATTTGGTAGATTTCAGCAGTGAAGCCATTTAGTCCTGGGCTTTTCTTTGATGGGAGACTTTTATTACTATTTCAATCTCCTTACTTGTATTGGTATATTCAGGTTTTCTATTTCTTTGTAATTCAATCTTGGTAGGGTGTATGTGTCGAGAGATTTATCCATTTCTTTTAGATTATATAATTTTTTGATATGTGATTGTTCTTAGTAGGGTCTTATGATCATTTGTATTTCTGTTATATGGCTTTTTTTCATTCTGGTTTTATTTATTGAGTCTTCTCCCTTTTTTATTAGTATAGCTAATGGTATATCAATTTTGTACATCTTTTCCAAAAAACAAGTCTTAAATTTATTTGTTTTTTCTACTGTTTCTCTAGTCTCTATTTCATTTATTTCCTTCCTTCTATTAACTTCAGGCTTAGTTACTTCTTGTTTTTCTTGTTCCTTCAGGTGCAACATTTGGTTGTTTCTTTGAGGGTTTTTTCATTTTTTGATGTAGGCATTTATTCATTTATTGCTATAAATTTCTCTGCTTTAACTGTATCCCATAAGTTTTGATGTGTTTTGTTTCTATTTTTGTTTATGTCAATATGTTTTTCATTTCCCTTTTATTTTCTTCATTGACCTATGATTGTTCAGGAGTATGTTGTTTAATTTCCATGATTTGTGAATTTTATGAAGTTTCTCCTGTTATCACTTTTTAGTTTTATATAATTATGATTAAAAAGATATTTGATATTATTTCAATATTTTTGGACTTGTTAAAACTTGTTTTGTGGCCTAACAATGCTCTACCTTGGAGAATGTTTCATGTGCAGTTGAGAAGAATGTGTATTGGACAGGTGTTGGTTGTAATGTTCTGTATATGTCTGTTAGGTCCATTTTTTCTCTAGTGTACTTTAAGTGTGATGCTTCCTTATTTGTTTTCTAATTAGATGATCTATTCATTGTTAAAAGAATGGTGTTATATTCCCCTAGTATTATTGCATTACAATGTATCTCTCCCTTCAGATCCATTAATTTTTGCTGCATATATTTAGGTGCTGCAATGGTAGATGCATATATATTTACATTTATTTACATTTATTGTTATGACATGTTGCTAAATTAACCCCTTTATGATTATATAATTACCTCCTTTGTCTGTGTATACAGTTTTTGACTTAAACTCTATTTTACATGATGTAAGTCTAACTATTCTTCTTCTCTTTTGGTTTATATTTGCATGGAATTTTTTTTTCCATATTCACCTTTTTTTAAATTTCAGGATATTATGGGGATAAAAACATTTTGGCTACATGTTACAACTTTGCCTCACTCTAGCCAGGATTAGAGGTGTGCCCTTCTCCCATACAATGCTCACTGCATCCATTAGTTGTGAGTTTGTCTACCCCCACCCCCCCAATACCCAATGAATATTTTCTACCATGTGAGCACCTTAGTGTTGATCAGTTAGTGCCAATTTGATGGTGAGTACATGTGGTGCTTATTCTTCCATTCTTGTGATACTTCACTTCAGAGGATGGGCTCAAGCTCTATCCAGGAAAATATAAGAGGTGCTAGATCACCACTGTTTTTGTTTGTTTTTTTATAATTGAGTAGCATTCCATTGTATACATATACTGCATTTTATTAATCCACTCATGGATTGACGGGTACTTGGGTTGTTTCCACATTCTTGCAATAGTGAATTGTGCTTCCATAAACATCGAGTGCAGATGTCTTTATTATAGAATGATTTTTGTCCTTTGGGTAGATGCCTAATAGTGCTATTGCTGGATCAAATGGTATTTCTATTTTTAGCTCTTTGAGGTATCTCCAAGTCCTTTTCCACAGAGGTTGTATTAATTTACAGTCCAACCAGCAGTGTAAGAGTGTTCCTCTCTCCACATTATCGCCAGCATTTGTTGTTTTGGGACTTTTTGATAAAGGCCATTCTCACTGGGGTTAGGTGATATCTCATTATGGTTTTGATTTGCATTTCCCTAGTGATTAGAGATGTTGATCATTTTTTTATATGTTTGCTGGCCATTATTCTGTGTTCTTTTGAAAAGTTTTTGTTCATGTGCTTTGCTTATTTATTGATGAGGTTGTTTGATTTTTTCTTATTGATTTTTTTGAGTTCTACATAGATTCTTGTTATCAGTCCTTTATCAGATGTGTAGAAAGCAAATATTTTCTCCCATTCTGTAGGCTATTTTCTCTAATGATAGTTTCCTTGGTTGTGTAGAAGCTTTTTAATTTGATCAGGTCCCATTTATTTATTTTTGTTGCTGCTTTGATTGCTTTGGGGTTCCTCTCCATAAATTCTTTGCCTAGGTTGATGTCTGAAAGAATCTTCCCTACATTTTCTTCAGGCAGGAATATTATTTTCATCATTAACTTTTCAGTCTTATGTCTGTCCTTACAAGTGAAGTGTAAGTGTTTACAGACAGCATATATTTAGGTCTCGGGATTTTTTTTTAATCCATTCAGCCACTCTATGTCTTTTGATTATAGAATTTAATTCATTTACATTCAAAGTAGTTATCAATAGGTAAGGATTTACTACTGTTATTTTATTAGTCATTTTCCAGTTGTTTTGTAGATCCTTTTTCCTCTTTTGTTGTCTTTTTATGTGGTTAAGGGATCTTCTCTAGTGGTATATTTTGATTCTTTGCTTTTCTGTCTGTGTATCTACTATAGATTTTCACTTTGTGGTTATTAAGAGGCTTACAAAAATCATGTTATGGTTGTAATAGGTTTTTTTTAAGCTGATAACAACTTAACATTGATTGAAAAAAAACAACTCCACACTTTTACTCCACTCCTCCTCCATATTTGAATTTTTGATGGCACAATTTATATCTTTTTATATTATGTATCCCTTAACATATTATTATAGTTATTACTAATTAGCATCCTTTTCTTTTAACATGAAGAATTGCCTTTAGTTTTTTTTTTTTTTTTTAAGGCAGATTTGGTGATGATGAAATCCCTCAGCTTTTGTTTACAAAAAAATTTCTCCTTCATTTCTGATAGATAGCTTTGTTGGAAGCAATATCCTTGGTTGGCAGATTTTATTTCCTTTAGCACTTTAAATATATTATTTCACTCTCTCCTGGCCTATAGGGTTCTGCTGAGAAATCTGCTGCTAGCCATATTGGAACTCTTTTATATGTTATTTGCTTCTTTTTTTCTTGGTGTTTTCAGGATCTCTCTTTGTATTTGATTTTGGAAAGTTTTATTATAAGATGTTTCAGCTTAGTCTAGTTTGAATTGAATCTGATTGAAGACTTTTGATCTTCCTGTACCTGGATATTTATATCTTTCTCCAGTTTTGTAAAGTTTTCCAATGTTATTTTTTTAGATACACTTTCTACTCCTTTTACTTTTCCTTCACTTTCTTGAGCTCTTATATTTACTTTCTTGATGCTGCCCCAAAATCTTATGTGCTTTCTTCATTTTCTCACTCTTTTCTTCTTTTTTCTCCCCTGACTATATATCTTTAAATAGTCTGTCTTTGAGTTCACAAATTCTTTCTTCTGCTTAATTGATTCTGCTATTGTTCTCTATTGCATTTTTCATTTAATTTATTATGTTTTTCAGTTCCAGTCTTTCTGTTTGATTTCATTGTTATTATTATATCATTGTTTCTGTAAAATTGTTTGTTTGCTTACTTGTTTTTCTTATTTTTTTGAAGGGTTTGTCTGTATTTTCTTGAAGTTTTCTGAGCTTCCTTTACACAGTTATTTTGAATTCTTTGTGAGGCAATTGATATACCCCCATTTCTTTAGGGTTGGTCACTGGCACTTTATTTTTTCCCATTGGTGATTCATGTTTCCCAGATGTTCTTGATTTTTGTGGCTGTGCCTTATTGTCTGTGCATTTGAAGAAGTAGGTACTTGTATTCCAACCTTTGCAAACTAACTTCATTTGGGAAAGCCTTTCAACAGTCAGCCTATCCAGAGATTCTGGGCAATTTATCTGGCATGGTTTCAAAGCTTGGTGCCACTGCAGCTGACATGGTGCTAGGGCAAGCCAGAGATAAAATTTACCTTGCATGTCTGAAGCCTAGCACTGTGGGGTTGCACCTGGCACTGGGGCAGGTCTAGAGGTGCAGTCCATGTGAACCAACCTGGATTCTGGAGTCATAAGGGTCTGGATAAAATATATTGTTTAATTTTGCTTGACTGTAGTCTTTCTATAAATGGAATCATAATTCTCTATGAATTCATAAAATTTATTTTTTTTCTGTTATTTCAGCAAAATCATTTGTGTTGTTATAATCATTACATTTGCATAATCTGTGTTTAACAACAATAAGCCAAGTGATTAAAAATAAAATTTAAATGTTATTGTATTCATAGTATACAAAATTTGATTTATTTAATGTAAAATTAACTACACTTTTAAAATACAAAAATGAAATTATTTTCACATGTTTCTAAGAAAGATATTTTCATTGCAGAAGTCAAAATTACCTATCAAATTTAAAAAGCATAATATAATTAATAATAGATATCGGAGTATTAAGTCAAAATTATTTAAATAATACTGAATTCTTAATTTTTTCAAAATTTAAATTATATCAAATACTTTATACAAATATAACTATTTATAATTATAGGGTTTTATGTCCATATGCTTGCTGAAAGAAATGATTCAGGACATGATTAATGTATGTTACATCTAGAGTAGTGGTACTAAATGGTGAGGGACAATGTTTTTCTCCCCGGGGGATATTTGTCAATCTCTGGAGCTATTATTTTTTGTTGTTACAACTTAGGGATAAATCTATTGGCATCTGATGGGTATAGGCCAGGAATGCTGTTAAACATCTTACTATACACAAGATAACCTGTCTCAACAACTGAATTTTTGGCTTAAAATGTCAATAACCCCAAGGTTGAGAAATCTTGATCTAGACCAATGTATATGCCTGATGCATAGCTGTCATCCTGGTGTCTTTTTCACCACTATCTTTAATAGTTCCTCTGACTCTGCTGTGTTTGGGATCTCCATTTTACTCAATCCTCCCCACCTTTTTTTAATGGAACACATCCTCCAGTGGGATGCTAAGAAAACAGGAATATTTTGTAAAGTCTCTTCCTTCCATCTCAGTAACAAGACACTGTTTTCCTATTTATTTTGCTCATCCTTTACATCTTAGCTTAAGTGCACACTTTATCTCTACAGATTAAGTAAGCTTACCCTTGCTATGTACTTTTATAGTACTCAGTACCTTTCCTGGATAGCATTACATTATATATTTATCTATTAAATTGATTTTTCAATATTTTTCTTCCTCACTAGACCATAAACTCGATAAAGGCAAGAATCTGCAATTATTATCTGCAATGTCTATCACAGACACTGGTACATAATACTCAGTAGATATTGGTTGACTGAATTAATGAATAAATTATTTGGTAGCATGGTAATGGTACTAGAAGGCTTCCAAATAAAAAGTTGCAAGTTTCAGTTATCTAGTGTTTTAATGGTACTTCATATTCATTTCAATTGTGTTATTATGCGCTCATAAAACTATAAATATATTTTATCTGGTATTCTTTAGATGCTTGTCGTTATTAACAGTATATGAATATTTTATATAATAATACCATTCCCCAAATTGACATTAGCCTTATTCAGGACAATCACATATAAATATAAATTGATGAATTTGTTTGGCACAGGCTTGTATACTGCTGGTTGGGTTCTCCTGAAGCATATGCTGAGGCAGAGTTTGAGAGGCAAAATGTTTATTAGGAATAAATACCTGTGAAAAGAAGGAAGAGAAGGCGCAACTGGACAGAGGGAAAAGCTGATTTGTAATGCAGGTCTGATAAGGCCTTCGCAAAACCAGTTGGGGCCTCTGGAGTGAGTAACGTCCATCAGAGTGTCATACTCTAGCTGAAATGGCAGGGCCTTTATACACCTGCCTGACTCTGTCACTGGACACAGGCTACTCTAAGAAGAGAATGATCCTTATATGAGGCAGCTCTTAGCAGCTGAGGCTGACCCTGAAAGGGCTGCCAGCCAGAGCTTGCTGACCACACTATCCACAGAACCATAATGAAACATCATCTCACTGAAGTTAAAATGGTTATTATCAAAAAGATAGAAAATAATAAATACTGGCAAGGATGCAGAGAAAGGGGAAAGCTTGTACACTACTGACAGGAATGTAAATTAGTAAAGCCACTATGAATAACAGTATGGAGTTTCCTCCAAAAAGCAAAAATAGAATTATGATTTTGTTTGTTTGTTTGTTTTGAGACAGAGTCTCACTTTGTTACCCAGGCTAGAGTGAGTGCCGTGGCATCAGCCTAGCTCACAGCAACCTCAAACTCCTGGGCTCAAGCAATCCTACTGCCTCAGCCTCCTGAGTAGTGTGACTACAGGCATGCGCCACCATGCCCGGCTAATTTTTTTCTATATATATTAGTTGGCCAATTAATTTATTTCTATTTATAGTAGAGACAGGGTCTCGCTCTTGCTCAGGATGGTTTTGAACTCCTGACCTTGAACAATCCACCCACCTCGGCCTCCCAGAGAGCTAGGATTACAGGTGTGAGCCACCATGCCTGGCCTAGAATTATCATTTGATCCAGCAATCTCACTAGTTGGTATAACTCCAGAGGAAATGAAATCAGTATGTTGAAGAAACATCTATATTTCCATGTTTATTGATGACATTCACAATAGCCAAGATATGGTATCATGCTATGTGTCCATCAACAGATAAATAGATATAGAAAATGTGGCATGTATACACAATGGAATATTATTCAGCCATAAAAAAGAATGAAATTCTGTCAATTGCAACAATATGGATAGAACTGGAGAACATTATTTTAAGTGAAATAAGTCAGGCACAGAAAGAAAAATATGGCATATTCTCATTAATATGTGTAAGCTTAAACAATTGATCTCATGGAAGTAGTTAATAGAATGGTGGTTACCAGAGGCTGAGGATGGCAGGTGAGGGGGTGGATAAAGAAGAGTTGGTTAGTGGGTACAAAAATATTGTTAGAGAAAAGGAATAAGATCTAGTGCTCTGTAGCACAATAGGGTGACTGTAGTTAACAGTAATCTATTGTATATTTCCAAATAATTAGAATAGTAGATTTGGAATGTTCCCAACACAAAGCAATGATAAATGTTTGAGGCACTGAATATCCCAATTACCCAAATTTGATCATTACATGTTTTATATTTGTATCAAAATATCACATGTACCTTGCAATATGTGCAACTATTATATATTCATAAATTTTATAAATTTTAAAAATACAAAAGAACTTACCCCCCATCCAGTTATTTGTTTTAGTTCCAGGAAAATTATGAAGAAGAGGACCAAATAAATATTTTTGTTGACAGTACAATAATAATATGAGATAGGTTAATCTTGTTTTGGTTGTTAAATGTTATTGCTAAATGTAGTTGTTAAATGTGGTTGCAGACAGCCTGAGATTCCTCTTTATATATAACTCTTTGCAGATTGCAACCAACTGCAAGTTAATGGTTAATATATTGAAGTAACACTTGTTTATCAATGAACTGTAGGTTATGTCAGGCAACTTAGCCCTGTAGTTTTCAAAGCTTTGTTTTTTTTTTTTCTTTTAGTATTTTGTACATAACTATTTCCCCCTCATTAAAACAATGAGAAGCACTAAAGTCATCACAAATAATGACAGTGACTCAATGCAGGGAAGCCTTTCCTTGTGAATCTAGGTCAGAGTGAAACAGTGGCACCTACCTTCAATTTTATGATGCCAAAACTGTTATAACATTTGTACAAACTTTATTTCAAAAGTATTTTTGCTTTTCTATTAGAAGTTACATAGATAAAATGACTATATATATATATATCTGTTTGTGTATATATATGAGGGACCTTCAACAAGTTCATGGAAAATGTACATTTTGAAAAAAACTATGCATGGATTTCAAACATGTTTGCACCAAAATAAATTTGTACTAATTTGTTACAATGTATCTGACAGGGTCTAATTTGAGACACTAAGAAGGATAAGACATTAGTTTGATAAGAACCCCTATCAGAACAACATGGATTTTGCTAAAATTGAAGCAAGAACACACATAAAGTTTATGGTGAACTTAAGTGGGAAAATGGTGAAATCATTGATGCTTTATGACAAGTTTATGGGGACAATGCCCCAAAGAAAGCAGCAGTTCATAAATGGAAACTTGTTTTAAGAAGGGATTAGGCAATGTTGAAGATGAAGCCCACAGTGGCAAACCACCCACATCAATTTTTGAGGAAAAAATTAATCTTGTTTGTGTCCTAACTGAATAGTACTGACAATTAACAGCAGAAACCAACACCATAGACATCTCAATTGATTCAGCTTACACAATTATGATTGAAATTAAAATTGAGCAAACTTTCCAATCAATGGGTGCCAAAACCATTGCACCCAGATCACTTGAAGACAAGAGCAGAGATCCCAATGGAAATTTTAAACAAGTGAGATCAGGATTCTGAAGCATTTCTTCAAAGAATTGTAACAGGAGATGAAACAGGGTTTTATCAGTACAACAAAGCATAATCAAAACAATGGCTACCAAGAGGTGGAAGTGGTCCAACAAAAGCATTTTGTTTCTTGACTTTCTGGAGGGCCAAATAACAGTAATATTTGTTTCATATATTACAAGAGTGTTTTGAGAAAGTTACTCAAACTTTAGCAGAAAAATGCCTGGGAAAGCTTAACCAGAGAGTACTTCTCTATCACAACAATGCTCCTGTTTTTTCCTCTGATCAAACAGGGGCAATTTTGTGAGAGTTTCAATAGGAAATCATTAGGTGTCCACCTTACAGTCCTGTTGGCTCCTTCTGACTTCTTTTTGTTTCCAAATATTCAAAAATTTTTAAAGGGCACCCATTTTTCTTCAGTTAATAATGTAAAAAAGACTTCATTGACATAGTTAAGTTCCCAGGACTCACAGTTCTTTAGGGAAGGACTAAATGGCTGGTATTTTTACTTACAAAAGTGTCTTGAACCTGATAGAGGTCATGTTGAGAACTAAATATATTTTTATTTTTATCTTTTAATTCTATTTTTCCAAGAACTTTTTGAAATGCCAAATGTACAGTGCACAATTATGACTTAATATTACAAGATACATGGAGAGTTAGGACAGTGGCCCTTGGAGGTCTTAACTTTGGGAAATAAGCATCATATATATATATTTTTTCATTTTATATATCTATATATTTTTATTTTATATGTATATATTTTTATTTAACACATACATATCCATATGTTTATGTACATATCTATGCTTTATTTGGGCTATATCTAACATAACCTAAATAATATAGGTCATAGATAATAAAACCTAGAAAGAGTATGTTTATTTAGGTTATTTTATTTATTTATATATTTTTTCTTTTTTAAATTATTATATCTTTTTATTTTAGCATATTACAGGGGTACAAATGTTTAGGTTACATTGCCTATATTGCCTTTGACCCACCCAAGTCAGAGCTTTAAGCCTGTCCATCCCCTAGATGGGACACACTGCACCCATTAGGTGTGAATATATTTATATCTTAACCAAAGAAGTTTATGAATTGCATTTGCTAACATTGAGATATATTTCTTATGGCACAGCTTTTAGTGCTTTGATAAATGATATTATACACTTTCAACCACTTTTAATTATCCCTAATAACCCAAAAGGTTTAAAAGTGTTTTCAACCCTATTCAAAGTGGCTTGCTAGCTATTAAAGGCTGAGTGTCTCTGGCTGAGAGGCATCTTGGCTGCTAACATGGGTAATTATAGACATTCCTAAGGCTATTAAATTCGTAAGGCTATTAAAACATCTAATGTTTCTTAGCTTTGATTATAAGACATTTGAAATTGCCTGGCTGGATTATGAGTGTCTTGTATTAAGCATTTAGGTCATAAGGTCTCTAGACCAAGTCTTATGTACGTTCTATGATATAAAGCTACATTTCAGTTACTCCATGAACATTAGCTAATGCCTACTTTTTGAAGACTTACTGTGTCTTTCCATGCTACAGTTGAGCTCCTTATTTATGCAGCATTTCTATAGACAACAAAGAATTAAATCTCATACTTGGATTACATTACCTGTAAATTCTGTACTGTAGGTAAAATTGTACATACACACAGGACATTGATATTTGTATAATACTCTGACATATGCAAATATAAATATATAAAGCAATAGGTATTTTTTTAAACTATTAGGGACTTTAGAGATAATCTTGACCAGTCTTCTTTAAGTTTTAGTTGATAAAGCTGAGGCAGATAGAGTTTATGTGATTTAAACTGTCACACAGCAGGTTATTGGTAATACTGAAGCTATAGAAAACAGGATCTGCCAATTCCCAATAGAGAAAAATAGACCATTATGTTAATATAATTCATTCTTTGTAAAATAACAAGCTCTCTCATTTTCATTTTCTTCTAAGTAAATTTATACAGTGGATGATTCAGTTGTTTATGTGAATACACCTGATGGGGTTTTTTTTTAGATAGAATACAAATAAAAATTAATAATAATTAGGTGCTGACAGTTCCATCTTGTCAAATTGCCTGAATCTATTTTAGAACATTTATACTTTTTAAAGCATTCAGATCATCTGTCCCTAAAATAATCTATACATGGAGTGTTTCAGGAAGAAAATAATTTGGTATAAAATAGGGATGTATTTCCATTACCTACATTAGGTAAAGGCCTAATGATGACTGGGTCTTCAACCTAAATTTCAATGACAGACATAACTGACAAAAAATCATTCAAATATTATGTATTGGAAAATTCTAAAATAAGACAGAGTTTTTACAAGTCTTGGCTCTGTCCATTTTATTATTTTGAGATGGCTATTATCTTACTGAAACCTCAATTTCTTTGCTCAAATGGAGATAATGCTACATCTAGCTTATTTATTTTATTAGGATTCAATAAAATAATCATCATAAAATATGTGTCATGCAGGAAACATCCAATACATGAAGGTGTTGTGGCATTTATTTACCAACCCCAGGGCTCCCTAAGTAGTTCTCAGATCTTATAAGAAATGATCCTTGACTTTTAGATACCCAGAGTAAAACAAATGCCAAACACCACAGACCACCAGGAATGGGTAGATCAGGCAGATATTTCAGAAAAAATAATTTAATTAAAATTAGCATCAAACTTTTGGCCATTCAGGAAATAAGATGAAGTAAAAGTACATATTATGGCTGGGCACGGTGGCTCACACCTGTAATCCTAGCACTCTGGGAAGCTGATGCAGGAGGATCGCTTGAGGTCAGGAGTTTGAAACCAGCCTGAGCAAGAGCAAGATCCCGTCTCTACTAAAAAAATAGAAAGAAATTAATTGGCCCAAACTAATATATATATATATATATATATATATATATATATATATATATATATATATATTTAGCAGGGCATGGTGGCACATGCCTGTAGTCCCAGCTACTCAGGAGGCTGAGGCAGGAGGATTGCTTGAGCCCAGGAGTCTGAGGTTGCTGTGAGCTAGGCTGACGCCACAGCACCCTAGCCCAGGTGACAAAGCGAGACTTAAAAAAAAAAAAAAAGTAGATATTATAATGAGCACATAACCCAAAAAGAAATTTAGAAGACATCGAATAAGGAAAATTTAAAAACAGACTACTATCGATATAGGAGAGATTGATTACCTGGGCTTTACTCTAGAGAGGATAGGATTCAAAACAAATGTTTCTAATTGCAGAAGTCCTCATCTTGTATAACTATATAACATTCGATTATTTCTGACAAACTCTAGTTTAGAAGAAATTGGTTACATTTCCTACTTGGTACTTTTAAGATAGACATTAGAACTAAAAAGAATCGGCAGCTTAGAGTTTGTGAGAGTCTCACTACACTGTCATTTGTTGTCTCAAACACCTCCTATCAACTTTGGTTTTGACATTAATGCCTTTTCATATTTTTCCAGTACTTCCTAGCTTGCTTTTTTCCTTAATCATGGCTCATCCATTCTTTCATTTTCAATACATTGGTAACAAGGCTGGTACTCCATTACTAATGGCAATAAAGCTGTATTGAAGCTTGAGCCAAGGGAATAATGAAGATCATGAAGCCCATAATAGAAAATTTAAAAAAATTAAATAACAGGATTTTCTCTTCCAAGTATTATGGGGCAAGATAACTAAAATACATGTGCATACACACACACACACACACACACACACACACACTATATATATATATATATATATATATATATATATATGACAACAGAGAACAATAACTGTGGCCACTAATTTCAGGACAGTGATCTTGAAGAGAAGGAAAATGTGTTAGGTGAGTCCTGCATTTCCCATTCCTTTCCCCTTGAAGAAGCTGAAGATTTTTAATGTAGATATTGGGACTAAAATGAATCAGCAGTTTAGAGCTTGTGAGAGTCTCACTACACTGGGAAAAAAATAATTAGATCTCAGGACTACAAACAAGTCAAAACATGATGCTGTAAAGGAGGAAACTGAAAAGTAAGCTCTGTGTTCTGTGTGCATGTTCCCCTTTTGAGGCATTTGCCTAACTCCTTCCTGTACAAATACCCAGGTAAGACACAGAGAAAAGGATATTATATACAATGTTCATGGATTTATGGCATGCTATTCCTAAGATGTTGTAATTCTCTTCAAATTGACCTATAAATTCAATACAATCCATAAATCAGCTAGATTTTGTTTGTGGAACTTGAGTGGAGCAAAGGCAATATATGTAACCTAAACATTTGTACCCCAATAATATGTTGAAATTAAAAATAAAATAAAAGATGCGCAGAAGAGTGGCAAAGATAAGGCCAAACCAGAAATTCCTTGGCAAACAAAATAAATAAATCAACAAATCAATAAAAGCCAGTCATGCTGGAAAAAAAAAAAAAACAGACAATAATGTTTTGGTTTTGTTTTCATCTAACAAAAAACAAAACAACAACAGCAAAAAAGATTTACTGTAAAATTTTTCTGATAAGAGAGGGCCAATGTGACATACTAGAAGCAGCCTACACAACACTGTTCTTGGGGAGGGGATCAAAAATGGTGAATAGATATTCACCTTCAAATGGATCATCTAAGAGAAAGCAGTGGGAATCAAAAGATAGGTAGCAGAAGTGAACTGAAAAAGAGAGAAGTGGGAATACCTGCTCAGCAGAATCGCAGAATTGTAGATAGTAAGGAAAGGTGCCCACACCTGGGGAAAAGACAGAGGAGAGAACCCAGTGGCTCCACACTTCCCCTAAGGACATTACAACCAGAGCTGTGAGAGAGCCTCTCCCACCACAGCAGGCCACCAGAACTGCAGAGACCTTTCTGGAGGCTGAACAGCAACATTGCTCCAGACAGTAAGCAAAGCTGGTGTGTGAGCCCTAGGTGCTGTGGCTGGGGCCGTTGTGATATCCCAACTCCAGAGGGTTACATCTACCCAGGGGACAGATCTTTAGCTGGTACCACCGTCCTCTCACCACTGCCAAGAGAGGAGGGAGCAGAAAGTCCCAGTGTGCACATGTGTACCATAGGTGGGTGCTGAGTGCCCCACTACCACCACTACTACAGGGGAGGGGGCAGAGCAGGAAACTACAGACCCCACCTGACCCGGCACCTGCTGTTTTGGCCTGGGGGAGCCTACTCATTCACACCTCCTCAGGACATGGACGGAGCACATGCCTGTGGCCCTCAGAGCCCACCACCCACTGCCAGGGAGACTGGACCACTGCTGCTGCTGCCAGGAGGCCCTAAGAAGGAGGAAAACCAGCATAACTGCCACCTTTAGACCTGGGCTGACTGCCCGTCATGGGCCCACCCTGTCCTGCAGGTGTGCCAGTCCCAGCTTGACTGGTGTTCCCAGCACGTGGGAGAATATATTCACAAATTATACACCTGACAAAGGCTAATTTCCAGAATCTACAAAGTTCTCAAACAAATCAACAAGAAAAAACAAATAACCCCATCACAAAGTAGGCAAAAGTTATGAACAGACTCTTCTCAAAAGAAGATAGGCAACTAGCCAACAAACATGAAAAAATGCACAACATCACTAATTATCAGGGAAGTGCAAATTAAACCCCAATGAGACTAGGAGCCTTGGTTCATACCTGTAACCCTAACATTTGGGAGGCTGAGGCAGGAGGATCACTTGAGCCCATGAGTTTATTTTATTTAATTATTTAATTAATTAATTAATTAATTTTTATTTATTTATGTATTTATTTTTGAGACAGAATCTCACTTTGCTACCCAGGCTAGAGTGAGTGACATGGCATCAGTCTAGTTCATAGCAACCTCAAACTCCTGGGCTCAAGCAATCTTACTGTCTCAGCCTCCTAAGTAGCTGGGACTACAGGCATGTACCACCATGCCCGGCTAATTTTTTCTATATATATTAGTTGGCCAATTAATTTATTTCTACTTATAGTAGAGATGGGTCTTGTTCTTGCTCAGGCTGGTTTCAAACTCCTGACCTTGAGCAATCCGTCCGCCTCAGCCTCCCAGAGTGCTAGGATTACAGGCGTAAGCCACCGCGCCCGGCCAATATATTTTAAATTAAAAAAATACTTAAGTGATTAAAAGAATTTTAAAAGAATAATATTGGTTTAGAGATAAACAAATGGACCAATTGAACAAAGTAAAGAATCAAGGAACAGACCCACACTTACATTATCACCTTATTTAAGGCAAAGATGATACTCTAGTGTAGTAGGGAAGAGATGTTCTTTTCAATTACTAGTGTTGGATCAACTGAGTGTGAAATCTGACCCCTACCTGCCAACACACACAAAATAAATTATAGGTGTATCACAATCCTAAAAGTCAAAGTTAAAACAATAGCATTTCTAGAAGATGTTATGAGACAATGTTATCAGAATTTTTGAGTAGGCAATAGTTTCACAAAAACCATTATAAAATAGTAATCAAAAAGAAAAGAATGATTGATGAATTATTTATTAAAATTAAGAATTTCTATTATGAAAAAGATACTTTTAAAGAGTAAAAAGGGAAGCCACAGAATGTAGGATTCATATCCAGACATAAAAAGAAATGCTCAACATAACTAATCATTTGAGGAATGCAAATTAAAACCACAATGAGATATTATCTTACATTGGTCAGAATGGCTATTATTTAAAAGTCAAAAAATTGTGTGAAAGTGGACAACTATGTAAATCTTGAATAATCTACAGATATGGTTTAATGGAATACTCGATTGTTTATGACTTCAGGATAATCATTTGGAACTTAGAGAAAAATTTTTAGACAAAAATCTTTCTTTTTCTCATCAATATTGTCTTCTTGCAAACGCAAAAAAAAAGATTAAATAGTTTCTTTATATAAAACATGTTTCACCTTCATCAGCAATTTATATGTACATTTTATACAGGGGTTTGTGCTATTAAAAATCAATGAAACAAACAAAAAATGGTTGCACAGATCTCAAATGGTAGAATCCACGAAGAATTGGACCCAAGGCAGGCTGTCCTTCAAGCCCCTCTCCTTATACATTTTAGGTTGCTATATAATTGACAGTGAGCATTTGGACCCTTTCTATGACACAGTTCCCCTATAAAATAACTCACAGAGGTTCCTGAACATGGTACTAAGTTATAAGCTCTGTGAAGTCAAGAATCACGCTTATCTTATACATTGTTGTAGGTGCTTAATAAGTTATTTGTTGAACAAGAACAACAACAAAAGTCAAAAAATAATAGACATTAGATGAAGATCTGGAGAAAAAGGAACACTTATACACTGTTGGTGGGAATGTAAATTAGTGCGACTTCTATGGAAAACAGTATGGAGATTTCTCAAAGATATTATTTTTAGAAATAAACTACCATTTGATCAGCAATCCCACTATTGGGTATCTAGCCAAAGGAAAAGAAGTCATTATATCAAAAAGATATCTACACGCACATGTATCACAATACAATTCACAATAGCAAAGATATGGAATCAATTTAAGTGTTAATCAATGGATGATTGGATGAAGAACATTACACACACACACACACATACTATGGAATACTATTTGGCCATACAAAGAATGGGATCATGTCTTTTGCAACAACATGGATGGAACTGGAAGCCATTATCTTAAGTGAAACAAGTCAGAACCAGAAAGTCAAACATCACATGTTCTCACTTATAAATGAGAGCTAAATAATGTATATACAAGAACATAATGTGTGAAATAATAGATATTGGATAGTCAGAAGTGTGGAAGGAGGTAAAGTATAAGAAATTACTTAATGAATACAATGTACATTATTTGGATGATGGTTACACTGAAAGCCCAGATTTTACCACAATGTAATATATACACATAACAAAATATACTTGTACCCCTTAAAGTCAGACAAATAAAAAGAAGAATTTTCTATAATCAACAAGGAAAGGATTAACAACCAAAATTGAAAATTATATTACATTAACAAGGACTTCCCAGAAGAAGATGTTATGGACTGAATGTTTAAGTCCCTTCCTAAATTCAAATATTAAAGCCCTCACCCCAATGCCACTATATTAGGAAAAGGTCTCTAAGGAAGTAATTAAGGTTAAATGATGTCAAAAGGGTGGAACCTATGATCCAATAGAATTAGTGTCCCTACTAGAAGAGACATGAGAGAGTGCAGAGAGTGCATAATATCTTGCATGCGTTCTCTCTCTCTTTCTCTCTCTTCCTCTCTCTCTCTCTCTTCCTCTCTCTCTCTCTCTTACTCTCTCTCGTTGTGGACAGAGTGAGAAGGCAGCCATCTATAAACTAGCAGGAGATCTCTCACCAGAGCCTGACTTATGGGCACCCCTGATCTAAGACTTCCAGACTCTGGAACTATGAGAAAATAAATTTATGTTGTTATGCCTATCAGTTGGTGGTATTTCATTATGGAAGCAGACTAATACATAGGATACTCAATGGCCAATAAGGATACAGAAAGGTTGTGTATATCATTAGTTATGGGTGAAATGCAAACTTCAAACACAATGAGATCCCATTGCACAGTGACCATAACGTGGGAAAAAGTGACATTACAAAATGATGGTAAGCATGTGAAGCAACTGTAATTCTTGACTACTGTTAGTGAGACCATTTTGTAAAAGTATTGTCAATAGGAAGGAAAAATGGCAGAGTAAAGGTAACCCCCCAGATTCCTGCTCCCAGAGAGACGTAGATCTTGGTCTCCTACACGTGAGTGGATCTCCCCCCTACAAGGACAGCATCGAGAATCTGCAGAGGTTCAGCGCGGGACTCTCAAAAAAGGAAAAAACAAGGTGATTGGGAGATAAGATTGTGTTCTCTGGAAAATGTGAAACAAACAATAGGGTATAGAGCGTGGGAGGGTGCCAGCCCTCCAGGCCAGGGGGTGAAGTGGGATGAGACTCACTGGGGAACTCCTTGCTTCCCCATTGACCTCCACACCCACCCAGCCAGGGACCTGTCTGAAGTTGGTGCGAAATCATGGCAGGAGAAGAGGGTGCTGGAGAGTACGGTCATTAGTGGAAAGCACTGTGAACTCCCCCGGAGCCCCGTTCTAGGACAGCACCAAGAGGGGAGGAAACTGGACTGAGCTGATAAGGGAGGCAGTTAGATATCTTGCGTCTGGTAATGAGCAGGGCCAGCCCTACAGAGCTATTCACTAAGTCAGGGACTCTAACCTGGAACTACCTCTGGCAAATAAGCCTGCACAGGGTGGGTCAGTAAGAGTGAGAACTATGGCTGAACAGGTGAGACTTAGTGGGAAGGCGGCATAGAGGAGGCAACGGGGTGTCCTGATGAACCAGACTCCCAACCTGGCACCTGCCACCACCTATACAGTTGCCCCCAGTGCTGGTACAGTGCAAGTGGGCAAGTGGTCACCATTGAGGGGGTCTACAGCCTAGTCACTGTGGTGTGATACAGTGCAGCAGGCAGATCCCCTCCCCCAGCCTAGAGACTCTCCTGACAAATTCCGCCCCTACACAATCTGCAATTGTCTGGCCAGGCCTGGCTACTGAGAAGACTAACACTAAGGGGAATTACAGCCACTGGGGCGCCTGGGTGCAGGGCAGACTGGGGAGCTACCTCTTCCCCCTAGCCTGCATCTCTCATGTGGAAAGTGGTAGGCTCCACCTCTGGAGGCAGGGTGAGACAAGAAAAACCACTTTCCCCCTGATCTAGGGTGATTCTGCTGGGTATGTGTGCAGATCGAAAGTGGGCAGTAAAATTACTTGCTTCCCAGACAATTTGGGTCATCCAGTTGATCAAAACACTGGGGCTAGAGCTCCTCCCCCCATCAGTGGCCAACAGTCAGGGCCATGCATGATCAAGGAACAAATCCCCCGCAAGTGGCCACAATAGGCTCCACAAGTAACCCCTCCCATCAGGGGTACCTTCCAAGTGTGGTGGAAGAGCTCCCCCCAGTGGCAGATCAAGAAACCATAGAAGAGAGGACCCCTGTGCATCATAGGAAAAACATCAGTTGATCCAGATGGGGAGGGCTCAGCAAAAGAATTCTGGAACTATGAAGTATCAAACCAAAAACACTCCCCCAAAGAGATTCATCAGTTATCAAGAAATGGATACTGACCAAACCAAAAACACTAAAATGACAGAAGAAGAATTCCAAAATTGGATTGTAAGAAACCTCAATGATATGCAAGAAAAAATGCATAACCAACACAAATAAACCACAAAGAAAATTCAGGACTTGGAACAAAAATTCACTAAGGAAATTGAGATCTTAAAGAAAATTGATCATATCTCCTGGAAATGAAGAATTTATTCAGAGAAATACAAAACACAGTGGAAAGCTACAAAAATAGGGTGGACCAAACAAAAGAAAGAATCTCAGAGATTCAAGATAACATTTTCAAATCAAATAAGTTAATCACAGAGATAAAGTACAAAAATAAGATACATGAGCAAAGCTTACGGGAATTGTGGGATTATACAAAGAAAAATAACCTGTGGCTCCTCTGGATTCTGGAGAAGGAGGAGGGAAAATGCAAGGGTTGGATAAGCTATTTGAAGAAATAATTGAGGAAAATTTTCCAGGTCTGGCCAATAACTTAGAATTAGAAATCCAAGAGGCCAAAAGGATCCCTTGGAGATACAATGCAAACAGGAAAACATCACAACACATAGTCATCAGACTGACCAAAATATCAACAAAAGAGGCCCTCCTACAAGCTGTAAGGCAAGAGAAGCAAGTCACATACAAAGGAAAACCGATCCAAATAACACCAGATTTCTCAACTGAAACATTACAAGCAAGGAGAGACGGGGGCCCATTCTCACTCTTTTGAAACAAAATAATGCCCAGCCTAGAATCTTGTACCCTGCAAAACTAAGCTTTATATATGAAGGATAAATTAAGACATTCTCAGATAAGCAAAGTCTGAGGAAATTCACCAAGAAAAGACCAGCCCTACAAGAAGTATTCAAAACAGCGTTATGCGTGGAACAGCATAATAAATATTCACGAACATAAAAACAACCAAAACCTAAAGATTAAAGGCCAGATATCACAATGCCTCAAGAGAGAAAACAAAGCAACAATGTCCAACCCAACAGAATGAACAGTATTCTGCCTCACCTATCAGTTCTCTCAATAAATGTGTATGGCTTAAACTCCCCACTCAAGAGACATAGGCTGGCTGAATGGATTAAAAAAATATAAGCCAAGTATCTGCTGTCTTCAGGAAACACACCTACCCTGCAAGGATGCATATAGACTAAATGTAAAGGGGTGGAGATCAGCATTTCAAGCAAGCAGAAGCCAAAAGAAGGCTGGCTTGGCAGTTCTGATCTCAGATGATTTAGTTTTTAAACCAACAAAAGTAGTGAAAGACACAGATGGTCATTATAAAATGGTGAAGGGTACGGTTCAACAAGAAGATGTAACAATGTCAAATATATATGCACCCAACTTAAGGGCACCCAGATTCATAAAGCAAACCTTAGTGGATCTAAGCAAATTGATTAACAGCAACTCCATAATAAGCAGAGATTTCAACACCCCACTGACTGCACAGGACAGATCCTCCAAACAGAAAATTAATAAAGAAATAATGGACTTAAATAAAACTCTAGAACAATTGGGTCTGACAGACATTTTCAGGACATTCTACCCCAAATCAACTGAATATACATTCTTCTCATCAGCTCATGGGACATTCTCTAAGATTGACCACATCCTGGCACACAAAGTAAGTCTCAAAAAATTTTAAAAAATAGAAATCATATGATGTATCTTCTCAGATAACAGTGGAATAAAGGTAGAAATCAACCCTAAAAGAAACCCACATTTCTACACAAAAAAAGTGGAAATGAAGCAACCTTCTACTAAATTATCAATTCATAAATGAAGAAATCAAGATGGAAATAAAAAAATTCTTTGAACAACATCACAATAGAGAGACAAGTTATCAAATCCTCAGGGACACAGCTAAAGCAGTTCTGAGAGGAAAGTTTATTTCCATAAATGCCTATAACCCAAAGTCAAAAAGATCACAAATAGACAATTTAATGAATCAACTAAGAAAGCTGGAAAAAGAAGAACAGCTCAACCCCAAACCCAGCAGAAGAAGTGAAATTAAAAAGGTCAAATCAGAACTAAACAAAAATGACAACAGGGAAGCTATACAGAAGATTAATAAAACAAAAATTTGGTTCTTCGAAAAAATAAAATTGACAAGCCTTTGGCTAGGCTAACAAAAGCAGAAAAGAGAAATCTCTAATAAGCTCCATCAGGAACAAAAATGGAGATATCACAACCAATCCCAAGGAGATACAAGATATAATTTACGAATACTACAAAAACCTTTATGCACACAAACTGGATAATGTGGAGGAAATGGACAAATTTCTAGAAACACACAGCCTCCCTAGGCTCAACCAGGAAGAAATAGAATTCCTGAACAGACTCATATCAAGTGCCGAAATAGAAACAGCAATTAAAAATCTTCCTAAAAAGAAAAGTCCCGGCCCAGATGGTTTCACACTGTAATTTTACCACACTTACAAAGAAGAACTAGTGCCTATCTTGCAGAAATTATTCCATAACATCGAGAAGAATAGAATCCTCCCCAACACCTTTTATGTTTGAAGCGAACATAATGCTGATACCAAAACCAGGAAAAGATGCAACAAAAAAAGAAAACTACAGACCAATATCCCTTATGAATATAGATGCAAAAATTTTCAACAAAATCCTAGCTAACCGAATCCTGATGCTTATCAAAAAAATAATCCATCATGACCCAGTGGACTTCATCCCAGGGATGCAGGATGGTTCAACATACATAAATCTATAAATGTAATTCACCACATAAACAGAAGCAAAAACAAAGACCACAGGATTCTTTCAATAGATGCAGAAAAAGCTTTTGACTAGGGCCGGGCGCGGTGGCTCACGCCTGTAATCCTAGCTCTCTGGGAGGCCAAGGCAGGCGGATTGCCCGAGGTCAGGAGTTCAAAACCAGCCTGAGCAAGAGCGAGACCCCGTCTCTACTATAAATAGAAAGAAATTAATTGGCCAACTGATATATACATGTAAAAAATTAGCCGGGCATGGTGGCACATGCCTGTAGTCCCAGCTACTCGGGAGGCTGAGGCAGAAGGATCGCTTGAGCCCAGGAGTTTGAGGTTGCTGTGAGCTAGGCTGACGCCACGGCACTCACTCTAGCCTGGACAACAAAGCGAGACTCTTTCATGATACGAACACTTAATAAAATAGGCATAGAAGGGACATATCTAAAAATGATACAAGCCATATACGACAGACCCATAGCCAACATCATACTGAATGGAGAAAAATTGAAAGCATTCCCACTTAGAACCGGAACCAGGCAAGGCTGCCCACTATCTCCACTTCTATTCAATATAGTGCTGAAAGTCCTGGGTATAGCAATCAGACATGAAAGTGGAATTAAAGGTATCCAAATTGGGGCAGAAGAGATAAAACTTTCACTGTTGGCAGATGATATGATATTATATTTAGAAAACCCCAAGAATTCAAACAAGAGACTCCTGGAATTGATAAATGAATTTAGTAAAGTCTCAGGATACAAAATCAATACACAAAAATCAGAGGCATTCATATATGCCAACAACAATCAAATTGAGAACCAAATCAAAGACTCAATTCCCTTCACAATAGCAACAAATAAAATAAAGTACCTAGGCAAGGAGGTAAAAGACCTCTACAGGGAAAACTATGAAACACTGAGGAAGGAAATAGCAGAGATGTAAACAGGTGAAAATCCATACCGTGCTCATGGATCGGCAGACTCAACATCATTAAAATATCTATACTACCCAAACTGATGTACAGATTCAAGGCAATACCTATTAAAATCCCAACATCATTCTTCATAGATATAGAAAGAATAATTTTACGCTTCATTTGGAACCAGAGAAGACCCCGCATATCAAAAGCAATTCTCTAGGAAATAAAAACAAAATGGGAGTTATTAATATGCCAGATATCAAACTATACTACAAAGCTGTAGTAATTAAATCAATTTGGTATTGGCACAAAAATAGGAATATTGACCAGTGGAACAGATCTGAGAACCCTGATATAAAACTATCCTCATATAGCCATCTAATCTTTGACAAAGCAGACAAAAACATACGCTGGGGAAAAGAATCCCTTTTCAATAAATGGTGCTGGGAAAACTGGATAGCCACTTGTAGAAGGTTAAAACAGGACCCACACCTTTCACCTCTCACAAAAATCAACTCATGCTGGATAAAAGACTTAAACCTAAGGTATGAAACTATTAGAATTCTAGAGGAAAATGTTGGAAACATTCTCCTAGATATTGGCCTAGGCAAAGAATTTATGAAAAAGACCCCAAAGGTAATCACAGAAGCAACAAAAATAAATAAATGGGACCTGATCAAACGAAAAAGCTTCTGCACAGCTAAAGAAATAGTCATGAAAGTAAACAGACAACCTACAGAATGGGAGAAATTTTCCCATCCTGCACATCTGAAAAGGGGCTGATAACTAGCATATACTTAGAACTCACGAAAATCAGCAAGAAAAAAATCAAATAACCCTATCAAAAAGTGGGCAAAGGACAGGAACAGAAACTTTTCTAAAGAAGACAGAAGAATGGTCAACAAACATATGAAAAAATGCTCAATATCTCTAATCATCAGGGAAATGCAAATCAAAACCACAATGAGATATCACTTAACTCCAGTGAGAATGGCCTTTATCAAAAAGTCCCAAAACAATAAATGCAGGTGTGGATGCAGAGAGAGAGGAACACTCCTACACTGCTGGTGGGACTGCAAACTAGTTCAACCTCTGTGGAAAGCAATATGGAGATACTTTAAAGAGATACAAGTGAATCTACCATTTGATCCAGCAATCCCATTGCTGGGCATCTACCCAAAAGATCAAATGACACTCTACAAAGAAGACACCTGCACTCGAATGTTTATAGCAGCACAATTCACAATTGCAAAGCTGTGGAAACAAGCCAAGTGCCCATCAATTCATGAGTGGATTAATAAAATGTGGTATATGTATACCATGGAGTACTATTCAGCTCTAAGAAACAACGGTGATATAGCACATTTTGTATTTTCCTGGATAGAGCTGGAACCCATACTACTAAGGTGAAGTATCCCAAGAATGGAAAAACAAGCACCACATATACTCACCAGCAAATTGGTATTAATTGAGCAGCACCTAAGTGGTCACGTAGGAACTTACATTAATTGGGTATTGGGCGGGTGGGAGTAGGGATGAGGGGGCGGGTATATACATACATAATGAGTGAGATGTTCACCGTCTGGGGGATGGTCACGCTTGAGGGTCAGACTTGTGGGGGGTGGGGGTGCAAGGGCATTATTTGAAACCTTAAAATTTGTACCCCCATAATATGCGGAAATAAAAAAAGTATTGTCTAGTGTCTTTTAAAGTTGAAAATATGTACCCAAGTTAAATGAGTATATATGTCCACCAAAATTCATGAAGCCTGAAAGCAACATATTTAAAAAAAAAAAGTTGCATAAGGTGCAATTATGTAGGTAGTGTATCCTGTAAGAGATAATTATAATTCAATTGTTAGATGCCTGGCTTATCAAAAAGTTAGCATAAATCATGTTTTACCACATTTTATTTTATTTTTCACTTGAAGTGAAAGGAAGCTGTATTTGGGGGATTGAGCACGGCCCGGGTGAATTTGAGATGCAGGTATTTATGGCAGAATCTCAATCCCATAAAGAATTGAGTGTACTTCTCCAGCAACCGTCAGAAGCTCAGGTCAAGAGAGGGACAGGATTAAATTATCCAGAGTTGGAAATGTACAGGTCATGTATGATGGAAGAACAAGTGGAAGGAGGATCCAATGATGGATCACAATATTGAGTGTAAATAGTAAAGAAGAATGAAATTAGAAGGGAGCTAATAGATGGGGAGTGGAATTAGAGTGGTGTGTATGTGTGTGTGTTTGCATATGTGTGTGGAAGGAGAGCAGGATGAAGAGACTGGAGGGCACAAGAAGCTGGAAAAAAGTGTTTGCATTTAAATGCAGCTCAGCAGTTAGAAATAGACTAATATAAACATATTGACATCATTCTACAATTATAGATACTTTGTAGAATCATATAGGTAGAGGCTAACGACATCAAGCATAGATCAGTTCTGATACAATGAAGTCAGGTGTCTAATATGACCTGGTAACAATAAGCATAGGACTCAGAAGCAATCAGTGGATAATGCCTGACTGGGAAGATTTAAAACAATCTCAAGGATTTTAACAACAGCTTTGAAAAGGGGGTTATGAATTATAGTGGGGCACTACACATGAGTCCACCTGAGATTCAGAGTCAAGTTGTCTGTAAAATTAGTGTGCCGCTGGCCCTTCTCCTTGTCTCAAGTTTCTATTTGTAGTGGTTGTTGTCCCTGAGTATTTAGTTTGCTGGCAGAATGGGAAGAAAACGATGAGCAGTCTTCACATTTCTGAAATAAATAAAAGAATATAATTTGACTCCAATGACCACATTTATAACTTGTAGATTCTGTAGTTAGGAGAGAGGAAAAAACCCAGAGAGAGATACAGTCTGAGTAGAACCCTAGGTAGAAACACAGGTAACCTTAGCTGGTCTAGAGTGGAAATATCTGTATCAATTGACCCTGACTTAATTTTAAGAGTTGTGTGGCATGCTCTGGAGAAGAGTAAAATGCTGGAGGGTGGATTTTCAAAGGGCTGATGTTCTGCTGATACAAATTTGGGGGCTCATTTGCAAGTGTACTTTTGGAAGTAATATATCATCACTTGTATCTTCATAAGGTAAAGCAGAACTGTACCATATTTTTTTTCTTTTTTTTTATTTCGGCATATTATGGGGGTACAGATTTTAAGGTTTCAACAAAAGAACTGTACCATATTTATATCTGTATATAATATGAATTTTACTATGCATGTGAATTTATAGTTCAGCTAATTGTGTAGGACATTGTAGGTGTTTAATTTCTTAAATCTATTTATTTAATATCATCTTGAACTTCTGTCATTATAAGGTTGTGAGTAAGGGGGTGTTTATCCTTTTTATATTATTTTCATATGAGTAAGCCTTCGCTGACCACACCACCTTTACAATCAAGACCCTGACATCCATTGTGAGAAGGCTAGTGGGAAGATCTGCCTTGACAGGCATAGTAGAATGCTGTCTAACAAGTTTCCTCTCCTATTGGAGAGTATTTTAGTATCCTTTTGTTGTTGTAACAAATTACCACAGATTTACTGGTTTAACATAACCTAAGCGTGTCATCTCAGCACTGGAAGTGAGAAGTCCTAAAATAAAGATATTGGCATGGCTGTATTCCTTCTGAATTCTTCAGGAAGAATCCATTTCCTTACCTTTTCCAGTTTTTTGAAGTCATCTGCATTCCTTAATTCATAGCCCTTCCTTCCAGCTTCAAAGTCAGCAACATCGGTCCTCACATCTCCTTCTCTGGCTCTGACCCTCCTGCCTCCCTCTTATAGCACCCTTGTGGTATTAGACCTATGTGGATAATACACAATACTCTTCCCATCTCAAGGTCCTTAGTTTTATCACACCTGCAAACTCCCTTTTGCCATGTAAGGTAACATATTACAGGTTCCAGGGATCAGGGCAACATCTTTGGAGGGAGGGGCATCTTCTTACTACAGTGGGCATCTCCCAATACACTTCTCAGTTATGGAAGTTTTTTCCTTTTATTTAATTTTTCTTTTGCACCTATTTCCTGTGCACTTACTATGTGCATGGCCCCTAGTGGAAGGCACTATGTAAACAGTGAAGTTACTGTCCTTGCAGTCAAGAAGCTAAACATCTATTGGTAAAATAAAGTAAACTTTGGACTTCTGAAGTTTTTTTAAAGTTTGTTGGTTGTGAAGTGATTATGTTTATACGTAAGTCCTATTTGTTGGTAATAATAATATTTGATACCACATTTGTTTGTATTCATTATACAAATATCAATGCCCTCCAGCCAAAGACCACCAGGAACATAACTTTAGTGGAACAAATTGGGCTTATTATTCCTTGTAGTGAAGGAGAACACACAACATGAGTAATGTGTGGCGTTTCAATAAAAGAGTGTTATTAACAGAAAAAAAAACATAAGATTTGGGTTTGGCTGAGGATATCTTGGAGAACATCTTAGAAACTGAAGACTCACTCTAGATTGGGTTCTGTCAGTAAGCTGTGGGAATTCTATGATTGGGCATCTCAAAACATCTTGGAAGCATAACTCTAACCCTTCTTAGGGAGAGGCAAAGATATACAATGTAACCAAAATGTAAAAAAAAAATCAAAACAAAACTTTTTATCCGGTGGTGGGCAGGCGGGAGGGGGGAGGAGGAAAGGGGTGTATGCTTCCATAACGTGTGTGATGCACACCACTGGGGGATTGGACACATGGGGGGAGGGAGGGGGGCAGGGGCAATATTCATAACCCTAACAATATTTGTACCTCCATAATATGATGAAATAAATAAATATATAAAAAAATCTTATCTATGGGAAGGGCAAACTAGAATGGGGATAAAGTCATAATAGTCAAAGAAACAACAATCACTCATATTAGCCAAAAGAGGGAGATGTTTGGTATTTTGGGGATAGCACGATGAGTGACCTTATTTATTTCTCACTTAATCATGGTCTCAGAGAGACCTTGTCTGATGTTGGTGTTCTGTGACATTGTTTATGTTGAACAACAGAACAATGTGGGCTAGCAGTGAGCATCAGCCCAGCTTATAATAACATGGAAACCTAGTTTACTCTAGTTCCTAGATGATAGTTATTTCCCATTCCTGTCCCATGTGTGGCATTTGTTAAGCATGCAGTACATGAGATCACCACACAATTAGCTCATCAGGAAGCTCTGAGTATTGATTTGACCAGGTAATTCTTATATACATTAAAGTTTGAAAATTACTCTATTTAAAAAAAATAGGAACTACATTAATTGGGTATTGGGCGGGTGGGGGGGGTGGGTATATACATATATAATGAGTGAGATGTGCACCATCTGGGAGATGGTCACACTTGAAGCTCAGACTTGTGGGGGGAGGAGGGGCAAGGGCAGTATTTGAAACCTTAAAATTTGTACCCCCATAATATGCTGAAATAAAAAAATAAAAAAATAAAAAAATAATTATCAATGTTAAATATTTGCTTGTTCATGGTTACTGTCTTTAGTAATGATTTTCTTTTTTGTTTTTTATATTAAATTATTATGAGTACGTAATAGTTTTATACCTTTATAGGGTACACACGATGTTTTGATACAGGCTTACAATGTGAATTAATCAAATCAGGATAATTGGGGTATCCATCACCTCAGGCATTTATCATTTCTCTGTGTTAGGAACATTCTAATACCACACTTTCAGTTATTTTAAATTATACTCCAACTCACTGTTGATTATAGTCAAATAGTTGTGCTATCAAATATTGTTCATTATATCTAACTAACTATATTTTTGCATCCATTAACCATCCCCACTTGATCACCCAATCCCTGATACCCTCCCCAGCCTCTGGTAACCACCATTCAACTGTCTCCATAAGATCAATTGCTTTTAATATTTAGTTCTAATATGTGAGTAAGAACATGTGAAATATGTCTTTCTGTGTCTGGGCTTGGCTTATTTCACTTAATGTAATCTCCAGTTCTATGCATGTTGTTGCAAATGGATACTTTTATTACAGTTTCTATGTTGTTACTTGTTATTGGTTTATTCAGGTTTTGGATTTTGTTGTTGCTTTTCAATGTTGGTAGGTTATATGTGTCTAGGAATTTATCCATTTCTTCTAGGTTTTCTAATTTATTGGCATATAATTGCTCATGGTAGTCTCTAATGATCCTTTGAATTTCAGCAGTATCAATTGTAATGTCTCCTCTTTCATCTCTGGTTTTATTTATTTGGGTCTTTTCTCTTTTTTTCTTAGTCTGGCTACAGGTGTGTCAACTTTATCTTTTTTAGAAAACCAACTTTTTGTTTCATTGATCTTTTGTATTTTTTTGTTTTAATTTCATTTGTATCTGCTGTGATGTTTATTATCTCTTTTCTTCTGCTAATTTTGAGTTTGGTTTGCTCTTGTTTTTCTAGTTCTTTGAGATGCTTTATTATATTTTTTACTTGAAGCTTCTCTATTTTTTGATGTAGGCACTCATTTCTATAAACGTTTTTGTTTATTTTTGATATGTTCTGTTTTCATTTTCATTTCTTATAAGACATTTTTAATTTTCAATCTCTCAATTGACCCACTGTCCAACAGAAGCATATTGTTTAATTTTCATGTGTTTGTTTATTTTCTAATGTTCCTCTTGTTACTGACTTCTAGATTTATTCCATTGTGTTCAGAGAAAATATTTGGTATAATTTCAATTTTTTGAATTTCTTTGAGACTTGCTTTGTGGCCTGACATATGGTCTATCCTTGAGAGCAATACATAAGCTGAGGAAAAGAATGTGTATTCTGCAGCTGTTCGATGAAACATCCTGTAAATATCTATTAGGTCCATTTGGTCTATAGTGCAGGTTAAGTACAATGTTTCTTTTTTTATTTTCTGTCTGGATAACCCATCCAATGCTGAAAGTGGAGTTTTAAGGTATCCTCAATTATTGTATTGGGGTATATTTCTCTCCTTAGCTCTGACAATATTTGCTTTATATATCTGGTTGCTTCAGTGTTGCGGGCATACATATTTGGAATTGTTATATCCTCTTGCTGAATTGACCTCTTTTTCATTATATCATGACCTTTTTTGTCTGTTTATATAGGGTTTGTCTTGAAATCTATTTTATGTAATAGATGTATAGCTACTCCTGCTCTTTTTTTGGTTTCCATCTGCCTGGAATATCTTTTTCCATACATTTATTTTTGCTCTTTGTGTATCTTTATAGGGGATGTGTGTTTCATGCAGACAACATATAGTTGGTTCTTGTTTTTTTTGTTAATCCATTCAGATATTCTATGTCTTTTATTTGGAGAGTTTAGTCTATTCACAATCAATATTTTTATTCATAAGTACAGACTTGCTACTGCCATGTTGTTATTAGATTTTTGGTTGTTTTGTGGTCCTCTCTTTCTTCCTTACTTCTTTCCTGTTTTCCTTTGTTAGAAGTTATTTTCTCTGGTAGTGTGTTTTAGTTTCTTGTTTTTCATTTTTTGTGTATCTGTTGTAGGTGTTTTGATTTGACGTTACCATGAGGCTTGCAACAAAACATTTTATAACCAATTATTTTAAACATTTGACAGCTCTGCTGACAAAGAAAGAAAGATCTAACAGAAATTCAAATTTTAACTCCAACCCCCCACTTTTTAACTTTTTGTTGTTTCCATCCATGTCCTTTTATACTATTTGTCTCTCAAAAAAATTTTGTAGTTATTTTTGATAGGTTTGGATTTTAGTATTCCTGCTCAATAAATAAGTGGTTTATACATCACAGTTACAGCAATAAAGTATTCTGTATTTGTGTCCTTATTGTTATCAGTTAGTTGTATACTTTCAAATAATTTCTTATTGTTCATTAATGTCCTTTTCTTCAGATTGAAGAACTCCTTTTAGTATTTCTTGTAGGACTGGTTAGGTGTTTATGAAATCCCTCAGCTTTTGTTTGCCTGGGAAAGTTTTTATTTCTCCTTTGTGTTTGAAGTACATTTTTGCAGTATATAATATTATAGGGTTAAGAGTTTTCCCCTTCAGCACTTTGAATATGTCATGCCTCTCTCTCCTGTCCTGTAAGGTTTCCATTGAGAAATTTGCTGCCAGATGTATTGGAGCTCCTTTATATGTTATATGTTATTTTTTTGTTATTTCTTGCTTTGCTTTGGACTTTATCTGTGTGACCTTTAGGAGCTTGATTATTAATTGCCTCGAGGTCGTCCTGTTTGGGTTAAATTAGCTTGATGTTCTATGAACTTCTTGTACCTGAATGTTGATATCTTTCTCTAGGTTTGGAAAGTTCTGTTATTATTTATTTGAATAAACCTTCTACCCCAATTTCTCTATGTCTTCTTTAAGGCCAATAACTCTTAGATTTGTTCTTTTGAGGTTATTCTATAGGTCTTGCAGGCATATTTCATTCTTTTTTATTCTCTTTTCTTTTTCCTCTTCTGACTGTGTATTTTCAAATATGCTGTCTTCAAGCTCACTAATTCTTTCTTCTGACTGGTCAGTTCTGATATTGAGAGACTCTGATGCATTTCTCAGTTTGTCCATTGACTTTAATCTCTAGAATTTCTGCTTTTTTAAAAATTACTTCAACCTGTTTGTTTAATTTCTCCAATAGGCTTCTGAATTCCTTCTCTGTGTTGCCTTAAAGTTCACTGAGCTTCTTCAGGACAGTTATTTTGAAATCTTTGTCTGAAAGGTCACATATCTCCATTACTCCAGAATTGATCACTGGTGCCTTATTCAGTTTGTTTGGTGAAATCAATTTTTCTAGATGTTCTTGATACTTGTGGGTGTTCACCATGTCGGAGTATTGAAGGGTTAGGTATTTATTTTAATCTTCACAGTCTTGACTTATCTGATCCCATCCTTCTTGAGAAGGTTTCCATATATTCAAAGGGAATTGAGTGTTCTGATCTAAGTCCTTGGTCACTGCTATATCAGCAGTGGGGATCCCCCAAGCCCAGTAATGCTATGACTCTTGCAGACTCCTTGTTGTTACCACCTTGGTGGACTTGGGTAAGATATGGGAGAATTTCCTAGATTCTCAGGCAAAGTCTCTCACTCTCTTCCCTGACTCTCTGTGCTGGGCTGCTGAAGTTGAAGGAGTAGTGACATGGACACTTGATTGTGGTCACCAGTGCCAGGTCACACCTGAAGCCAGCCCAGTCTCATCCAAAGCCAGTGGTCGCTGTTACATGGCTACCTCTGATGTTTATACAAAGTCCAGGGTTCTTTAGTCAGGAGGTGGTAAATCCTTCCAGGACTTTGTCCTTCCCGTCAGGGCAGCAAGTTTCCTTCTTGCCCAGGTTGGGTCCAGAAATGCCTTCCAGGAACTAACATCTGGACTCAGGGGCTTCAGGAGTCTGCCTGGTACTTTCTTTTACTGTGGCTGAGCTGATACCCAAGTTGCAAATTAGAATCCTCTGAACTTTTCCCTTTCCTTTCCCCAAGTGAAAGAAGACTGCCTAAGCCATACTTCTGGTAGTTGAAGTGAGGGATTGACACAGGTACTGGCTTGTCCATCACCAATGATGTCTCACTGGGTTATGTGTACCCCAATTCCACTGACCCTGAGCCAGCACAGCCACAGGAATTTCCCAGGCCTTTGTGGCCTGACTGCCCCATGAATTTAGTTCAGGACCTAGTCAGACAGTGGTGGAGTTAGCTGGAACTTTGCTCTCAGGGTGGAGGATTTCTCTCTGGCCAGGCTGATCTAAACGTTCTCTCTGTCAACTCCAGCAAAATTCTGCCCTTTACTGTGTTCCCCTGTGCCAAAGTGTGCCTGAGTTTCAATGCAAAGTCCCATGATCACTTCATTCCCCCTCTCCCGGGCACACAGATTCTCTCTCCACTCAGCGTGCTGGTGTGACACTGCCAGAGTATGGGGAAGGGGTGGTATAAGCAATGCAAGATTGTCTTTTCTGTCCCCTTCAGTGCCTCTTTCATTGATGTAATATTAAAACCAGGTAGTGTGATCACTTACCTGATTTTTGGTTCTTCTAAAGGCATTTGCTTGCATGGATAGTTGTTGAATTTGGTGTTTGGGTGGAGGGATGGTTGCAGGAGGTTTCTATTTGGCCATCTTGCTCCACCCCCTCCTTGATTTGTCTTTAGCAATAGCTTTCTAATTATTTTTATTTTTTTTCATGTATAATTCACAAACTATAATTAAGCTTTTTATTTATCCACAACTCTTTGCTGGATATTTCTTGGAAATGGCTGAGCTGTGGGGCTATCTTTTGAAAAACCAAAATAGAGATGCTTTTCTGAAGTTTAAAACTAGGGTCTAAGGGTATTTGTGTGGATTTAACATCTGCAGTTTAGTCTTTTATTTTCACAGCTTGCTCATATTTTGACTAGATGTCACCTGAAATCAGCACTACAAGCCACAGCAGGAACAAGTGACCATTCCTGTTTAGGTTCTGAATGCACAGTGCACCCTGATCTCTCTGTATTATCTTGTTGACAAGCTTTCCTATGTGCTTTAAACCTGAAACCATATAAGCCTTACAACTTCACTCTGTTGATCATGCCCTTTAAAAGCCAAGCTAAAGGTAATTTCCTTGTCCCCAAATGAAAATGCGAGGGTATGTAGGGCCTACACGAGGGAGTCTGTGCCTTCAAAATAACATTGATGACACTCGTGCCTTAATTTCTTTTATTTTTTCTTGCAACAATAAAAAGCATGTGCAATAGAAAGACAAAGTTAAAAGCAAAGTGTATTGTCTTCAGTACAATCTAACATGATTATTAATACTAACATTCTAAAATATGGCTTCAAGTTCTAAAAATAAGTTTTTCTGAAACAGTAATAAGTTCAATATCCTGCATTAAGTATGTTCATAGGTACTTTTAGAAAAAATAAATGTTCACAGAGAACATGCTAAAGCTCAACATCAATTAAGTAAGAGAATACAGATAGATATATATAAAGTGTGAAGTTAGCCATAATTTGTTGCAACTTGTATTTCCATAAGAAAATCAGAATTTAATAAAAATTCTGGGAGAGTGGCAGTTAAATATTGCCACTTTAAGGATGGCCTTATATTCTAGCTGTCAACAAAGTGTCCTATACCAGTGCTTTTCACACTATTGCCTTCAAAAGATCAGTATTTTTTGTTTGTTCGTTCACTTTTTAAATACATTCCTCGCAGATGGATAATTTTAATAGAACGATAATTTATATAAAACATACAAACTATAAGGCCATCCTTAAATTATTATTAGATTTGACAAGCATAAAATTACTCTGTGAAGTTGCTATAAAAGTTTCTAAAGGTTTAGTCTCAATTTTTGTACTTCATTGTGGACCAGTAAAAAAACATTCACAGATCTTTATACTTTGAGTGGTACTGTCTGGTATCATATCGAAGCATTGAGTTTTTAATGTTTATAGCACAATAATTTGTTAGGGCTATAAGGGAGATAAGAAATATAACCCTAGATTTTGCTTTAATAAGACCATTGAAATAGGTGAAAATAAAGAAAAAGCTGATGTTCTTGCTCAGAAACATGACAGATACAAATGCAAAAATAGCCATTTAATGAATAAAGTAGGAAAGGCTAATGGACAATAAACAATGAATATTATTTGGTTTACATTGTATATTTAGAAAATGTAGGAAATGTAGGAGATTCGTGCTATTTATAATGTTTTTTATTTCAAAATATTATGGGGGTGCAGATGTTTTTGATACATGGCTTGAATAATGGGTATAAATGTTCCTATCACCCAAATAGTGTTCATTGTATCTGTTAGGTGGGTTTTTGCCCTTCCCGTCCAGCTCCCTCCCCCCTGCTTTATTTCAAATGACTTTTACTTTCCTCTGTGTACTTGTGTGCCCATTAGTTAGTTCCAATTTATTAGAGAGTATATGTGGTGTTTGTTTTTCCATTCTTGAGATAGTTCACTTAGGATAATGGTCTCCAGTTCCATCCAAATTGTTGCAAAAGTCATTAATTTATCCTTTTTAAGTCTGAGTAGCACTCCATGGTATACATATGCCACATTTTGTTAATCCACTCATGAATTGATGGGCACTTGGGTTGATTCCAGATCTTTGCAGTTGTGAATTGTGCTGCAATAAACATTTGAGTGCAGGTGTCTTTTTAATAAAATGACTTCTTTTCCTTTGGTTAGATACCCAGTAGTGGGATTGCTGTACCAAATGGTAGGTCTACTTCTAGTTCTTTGAGAACTCTCCATACTGTTTTCCATAGGGATTGTACTAATTTGCAGACCAACCAACAGTGTATACGTGTTCTTTTCTCTTTTCATCCATGCCAGCATCTATTGTTTTTGGACTTTTTTATAAAAGCCATTCTAACAAGAGTGAGGTGATATCTCACTGTGGTTTTAATTTGCATTTCCCTTATGATTACTGATGTTGAGAAATTTTTCATATTTTTTGGCCATTTGTCTACTTATAATTTTGAAAATGATAGTAAAAAGAAGGGAATTGCAGGAATTGAGTTTTTTATATATCACATGTAGAAGTTAGCAGCAATGTGAAATAGAAGTGTGATCCATTTTTACTTCATCTTAGAAAATTATTCTTGGTACTGTAAGTGAGCTCATTCTTCATTTGCCTTTTTACTTACCCTCCCACTTTCAATGTGTCATCAAGTCCCACTGAGATGGCTGCCTAATGATGTGTCAAATCTGTAATAGTCTTTGGTTTATCCCTGGGATCTCCAATAGTGTCTGGCACATAGTAAGTGTTAAGTAAATATTTTCTGAATGATCAAATGAATGTATGTTCTCCAAGGCATGCTAAAATGCATTGATTTTATTTGTCTTTGTGATTTTGAACATGGGTTTCTTTTTGTATGTGATGTTGTTCCTTCTTAACATTTTTGAAGGCAGCCTTTCTCTACTATATATGGCACAACTTCTCTGAACTGCCTCCTAAAGTCCCCAGAAAAAGGCCTCCTTAGCTCTGCTCTGAGCCTATATGTATTTTCTCATTGTAATTATTTGCTTGTGTATGTTTTCCACAATAGACTATATGATCTTGAAGGCAGAAATTGGCATTATTCTAACCATCTTCCCAGCGCCTAGCACAGTACCTGAAAATCCTGGGAAATCAAGAAAATTTATTTTATGGATTAATAAATGAATTACTCAATGATGTCAAGAGAAAGTATAAAATACTTTTAGCTCCACTTATCACATACAGAATTTTTTAAATTTTGCTTTCCTACTTTGTGTAAAACTTCTTGCTCACAAAGTCTAATAGTCATAATTTTCAGTTTGATTGATAACAAGTTCATTAGAATCCTTCTCCTCAGTCCTTTTGGTGTATTGTCTTTTGTGTTATTGCTTGCTTATTGTTCAGAAACAAGGAAGAACTTAATCAAATACATAAGATATACTCTCATTAATAGTCTAAAATATATGATTGTCTCTCCTGGAAATAATTATGGAGTTTACACTATCTACTTTTATGTTTTCCATGTTCTTGGATGCTCTTCTAAATACCAAAGGTTTCTTTGCCTCACTACTGACCTCAATTTTATTAGAAGAAGTTTATAATTAGGGGCATACTCAACTGATCCCTAATCTATATCAAGGTTATTCTCATTAGGTTAATTGCCCAGTGCATAACTCTTACATGTGACCCTCATACAAAAGCATATTCAAAAGGATTCCAACTTTATTGAAATAATGGATTGCATCACTTCATAATTCTGGATAGTAAAATAGTTTGCAACAAAATCAAATTTCTTCCCAACTTTATTTCATCCTTTGCAATATCACCAGATCTTTGAAGATCACTTATATGTCACACCTTTTATGGCAATAATTTTCACTAATTTTTAGTCCTATCTCTTATATTCCCATTTATTTCCTGCTGAATAAATAGTATATTAATGGAATCACAGTCCTCTTATTTACTCCAGATAGTTAACTATAAAACTTAGGTGGGAAAATCCCCTTTATTTTGTAATACGTTGCTGGGCCACCTGTATCATCAATTACAACATATGGAGTTTCCAGTTTAAATTTTTCTTTGAGCACTCTTCAAGTTGAAACAACTCAATCTAGTTTGATAAATGGATAACCTACAATATCCAAAAATATCAGTTAACAATAGTTCTTACACTCATTTATTAGTGTGCCTATTCAACAAATACTATGGAACAGGCTCTGGTTTTGGTCTGGGAATTCAATATGAATAAAGACAAACAAATTTCCCACCCTGGACCTTATTTTCCAGAAGGTAAAGATACATAATAAAATGTGAAAAACTGCATAAACAAGATAATTTCTTATCATTATGTGTTGGGTAGTATATACTGGCATATGCAATACCGACTGGAGTTTCTAGAGAAGGCATCTCTGAAGAGGTGGCTTTTATCTGAGCCCCAAGGGATGAAAAAAGCTAGGTACATAAAAGGAAATATTTTCCATGTAGAGGAAACCAACAAATGCAGAGGCTTTAAGGAGGGTATTCCTTTAGTATATTCAAGGAAAATCAAAATGGCCAGTGTGGCTGGGGTATATTAAGCAAGGGTTGCAGTGCAGGGAGTATATGAATTGATGTCTCTAGGTTTTTGCAAGAACCAGATAACGTAGGGACTTAGAATGTGAAGAGAAGCCATGGGATGATTTTAAATAAGGGGATGACACAATCAGATGTTTAAAAAAATTGCTCATAGTGCTGTAAGGAGAATGGATTTTAGGTAGTGGAGGCAGGAATCCCAGAGACAGGAGATTATGGCAAGAGTCCAGGAGTAATATGATGGTCATCTAGACTAGGAGAGAATTGGACTGATTTAAGATAAATGCTAGAAACAGAATAGACAGCATTTGCAGAGGGATTAATTTATTGGTAGATAAAACATAGGCAAAAAAAAAAAGACTGTTACATTTTTGACTTGGGGAATTAGCTAAAGATTCAAGTCTCTTACTGACACATATAGTTTGAGTCAGTGTAGAGGATATCTGTTATTGTGTCTTGTTCATCTTCCATTTACACTTCTAAGTATAGCATCCTGATTTTTCAATGGCAATTCTCCCTCCTCCTACTCGATAATATTGTTCTTTTGAGACTATCTCTAATTCCCACCTACAGATATGGGTATGAGAGGCAAACGTGGCTCATCAGCATTTTTAAATATTCCATCAAAGTGACTTACTTAGTGACAACATTTGGCCCAGGCAGATACAACCCTGAGACTTTGGATTGAACTGTTGGGAAAAAAAGGTGTTCTTTTTCCATACCAAGTAACAGAGCAAGAAATCAAGTCCTGATGGTATTTATAAGCTCCTAAATCCCCATGCCTGAAAACAAGTTTAACCCAGAACCTTTCAGTTACCTGCCCCCCAAATTATCTTTCACATGCTTGACCACATGTGAGTTGGGTTTTTCTGCCATGTAAGCAAGAGTTCCTTTTTCTTCTTTTCTTCTTTAAATATATATATATTTAAATTGACATTTAAAATTGTATTTATCATGTATACCTGTGGTCCTCAACCTCAGGCTGCAGACCAGACTATAGAGTTCAGCCGCCATCCCCACCCCCATCATGGAAAAATTGTCTTCCATGAAATTTAGGAACCGGGGACCTGCACAGCAAGAGGTGAGCAGGGACCAGTGAGTGAGCAGTGAGTGAAGCGAAGCTTCATCTGTATTTACAGCCAGTGCCCATCGCTGGCATTACCACCCAAGCTCTGCCTTCCATGCTCCCTAACACACCTCCTACCTCCCGCATGGAAAAATTATCTTCCATGAAACCAGTCCCTGGTGCCAAAAAGGTTGGGGACTACTGATGTATACCATAAGGTTTTAAAGTGTGTGTGTGTGTGTGTAGTGGAATGGTTAAATATAGCTAATTATCATATACATTACTTCACATAGTTGTTTTGTGGTGAGAATACTTAATATTCATTCTCAACATTTTTCAAGAATACAATATATCATCATTAACTATAAGAACTATGCTGTACAATACATCTCTTCATGTAGGTGAAAAATGTGTTTTAGGTATATTAAGTGAGAAATGCCTATTTAGGTTTTTCAGATTAAAATACAGGATATCCAGTAAAATTTGAATTTCAGATAAATGATGAATACTTTTTAATATATGTTCTAAATGTTGCTAAGTCTGGTGAGCCTATGCCTATTAGAGATCCAAGGGGAGATGTCAAGTGAGTAGTTTGTACAGACTGGCATTCCAGAGAGAGGTTAGAGATTTTGATGCATATTTGCAAGTTGTCACAATAGCAATAGCATTTACAGCTGTGGGAATAAAGGGTTACAACTTGGGCAACAAGGCAGCTCGAGTTGCGAAAGTGTGCAGAGCTAAACCTGAGGGCAACCTGCTTTATCTACTCGAAGTCTAGCAGACCAGGAAAAATATGCAAAGTATTGAGAAGGAAACAGCCTGTGATGGTGGAAAAAGAGTTTCAAAGAAAGCAAGAAAAGAATGAGTTTCAAGGCAGGAATTATCAGGATCTCTAACAAAGATCAGCAAACTTCTCCGTCAAAATGATAGGTACCCTTGCCATCTTGTTATTTACCTACTGTGCCTTTTCAACATATCCATGATTTCCTGAATCTATTCAGATGTCCAGGTCCCTTTTGCCATTATTAGAGACATCTAGAAACTCATCCCTTTCCTCTAGGCACTGAAATGTGCCCTCTCTGCTGCCTTTGGCATTTGGGGACTTAAACATCCCTTCTCTGTTTTTTTATTTAATTTCAGAATATTACAGGGGTACAAATGTTTGGGTCACATGAATTGCTTTCATACAGCCTGAAATATAAGTGTGCTCATCACCTAGGTAGTGTACATTGTACTCTTTAAGTGTGATTTCACCCATTCCCCTTCTCCCCTCCCTCCTGCTTGATTTCTGCTGAGTTTTACTTCCGTATGTGCTCATTAAGTGCTAATTGGTTAGCTTTAATTTAATAGTGAGTACATGTGGTGTTTGCTTTTCCATTTTTGTGATACTTCACTTAGGATAATGGTCTCCAGTTTCATCCAGGTTGTTACAAAAGATATTAATGCATCATTTTTTCTTATGGCTGAGTAGTACTCCGTGGTATACATACATTTTATTAATCCACTCATGAATTGATGGGCACTTAGGTGGATTGCACATCTTTGCAATTGTGAATTGTGTTGCAGTAAACATTAGAGGGCAAGTATCTTTTTGGTAAAATTACTTTCTTTTTACCTTTGGGTAAACACCCAATAGTGGGATTGCTGGATCAAATGGTAGGTCTACTTTTAGTTCCTTGAGGAATTTCCACACTGTTTTTCATAGAGGTTGTACTAATTTGCAGTCCCACTAATAGTGTATAAGTGTTCCATTCTCTCTGTATCCATGCCAGCAGCTGTTTCTATCAAGCAGCTGGAGACTTTAAAGTTTTGGAGATAAAGACAAGTTAGAACAGATATATGCAATGACTAATTAGTCATTCGAAGTGCTCTGTTCTGTGATGAGAACATGGAAACAACTCTAGTGAACAGCTGTTCATGACCAGAGTGGTACCCACATTGCAGAATCTAGTGACCTTTTCTTTTTTCCCTCTACCTCACTGACTTGTCTTCCATCTTCACTCTTTTTCTCCAAGGAGCCACCACTCACTCTCTTTGTCTCTCTTTAGTAGATTCATTTCTTCCTTTCTCTTCTCCTTTAATCAGCAGTGGAATTGAAATATATTGTGTAAGTTTTTCTTTGTTCTGTGATTCTTTTTTTATTTTTAACCATATTGTTAAAGAAAAGAATTAATAAAGTACAGAAAGGGAAAAATAAGCACTAAAAATTCCCTTCCTTCTTGCCTACCCCTATCACCATGTCCTTGGGATATGTTAATATTGTATACAAATATATGTAATACTAACATTTATTGAATGCTTGCTATGTGCCAGAAACCATTATAAGTGCTCCAAATACACTAATTTATTTAATCCTCACAAAAGCCCTGTGGCAGATGAGGAAAATGAAATCACAGAGCAGAAGATAAGTAATTTCCCCAAAGTAACAAAACTTGTAAGTGTATAATATACATGTATTAATATGCATCATGTTAAATATTCTTTGACTAAAGTAAAACGAGCAGATGTTTTTAGTGAAATCTATCCAGAAAACTTCGTGCTGTTTTAGGCATGTTGTTGACTGATACAAATGCTAACACGATTTTCTTTTGGGTCTGCAAAATTTCTTTTGTGGCATTGGGCTTCAAAATATGTTGTTATTATTGTCTGTGAGCTCAACTTCTTTTAAAGTCAACCTTCTACAGAAGTCTTCCCCCTTGTGTGATCTGAGTGAGCACTTTATCTTTGGGAGTAGTTTGGGACACCTAGAAATATCATTTTTGTTCATATTCAGGTCTAGGGTTTCTACACTAAATGGATAGCACTTGTTGGGTTATACTGAATCCTTGGCACAAGGTCAGAATTCCCATCTTCCAAAGATAGCTTTTCCACCCATGATATGAGGCAGGCAGTTTGTGAATGGTGAATAAGCCACTCAGCTAGCTGGCAAGCTAGGGTTTCTTCTCAGGAACAAAAATCATAATCTGGGCTTCCAGCTTCCTACAGGTTCTGTCTTTCAGCAGCACTGGGACTTGTGGCCTCTATTTCTATCATGAAGCAGGCATTAACACCACAGCTTCCAATTTCTATTATGCCTTACCATGTTATTTCCAACACTCTGAAAAGTCCCATCCTTGCTTGTTCATTCATCTATATATTTTTATTTAATATTCTCTGAATACTTTATATGGCATTTTTAATGTATTTGGAATGGGAAAGAGGAATTAACTGATGTGCTCAATCATTTACTCAGAAGTTTTAATTTCACTTTTATCTTGACAATACATAAATCTTAAAAGTGTGTAATACACTCAATTTTTTAGAAGTACTCTTTAGTTTTTAGCATTTGATAGGTTTCAAAAATCGCATCACAAATCCCTTCCCCTTTTGTCATTCTCCTCATTTGACAACCTCCAAACTTAAAGTTTTAAGTCTGGCTAAATAGGGAAAGACTTAACCAAAAGGGCTGATTTCTTTATATTATTTTGTTATAAGTTTAATTACGGTTTTGCTTATGCAAAAAAAAATCTCTCTACAGTAAGACTGCTAATATTCCCTCATTTTGTTCACTAGGAAAAGTACTAACACTGAAGAAAGTCCACTTGCATTGAGAGAATGTAGGAAAGTAGCACATTCTTAAAAATGAAATAGCACACGGAAAGATTTTCTGTGCCTCAAAAAATCTTGCAGTGCTTTCAAGGTCAAATAAATGTTTAATATAATTTAAATGTTCTTGTCCATGAAGAATGGAAACTTCAACAGTTGACTTGTGTTGAGTAGCAAGAGGGAGAAGCATAGACCTCCGGGAAGATAGGCTTAGGAAGCTTTTGACAGGCAGAAATTTGATTCTATTATAATTTGGGCAAGGTGACCACATGACACCCTAGTTAGGTAGCATTAATATATCTGTTTTTAAAGTAGCTTCCCCAACTATTACACTTCAGTTGATTCTCTCGAAACTTGTTGGAGACACTATGAGGGCAAGGTCAGACTTTGGGTCACAGTGTGATTTAATACCTAATGTTTTCCTATTATGATAGAGAGAAAAGATATTTCAGGGCCTCGTGCCTTCAACAGTCAAAAAATAATAGCTGAAGCCTAAGTGGCATATGGGAAACTCTAAAATGACCAAATATTTGAATTTTTGGTGTCCCATAAGGTGAATAGAAAACCAAAGCAATAGAAAATCTATTTAATGAATTAATAGCTGACAACTTTCCAAATCTAATAAGAGATTTAGATTTCCAGATACAGGAAGCTCAGAGATCCCCATATAGACATAATTCAAAAATATTAGTTGAGCATCCACTACAAGAAAAGCACAATATTAATTACATCTAATTTGTTTCTTACTAGTCTTTCCCATTCTGGATATGTCTCAATCTAGGACTGTTTGCTTCTTGAAGATTGTGACTTCTAGGAAATGCTTGCTGAGCCATTTCTTAGATTTTGGCAAATGATTCTATCTAATATTTCATAGGTACAGACTAAGGCACTACTTGCTGGGGTATCAGAAAATAGCAAAAGGGAGAAAAGTCAGTAACCTGAAAATGAATTAGATAGAAGCAATGATAAGGACTACACTAATTCACAGTTATAAAGGGTGTCAGATCATATTGCTGATGAATTCCCTAGAAGTAGACTCCTTAGAATAATTCAGTTTTTCAGGAAAAAAAAATGCTACACATGTTTTAAGACCATAAAGCCTTGGCATTTATACTGAGTGACCTCTGAAAACTTGCACACAAAACTATTTTATTGTCCTTAAGATTTACCTATGGTACATATTTTGATTTGTTTAAAAACTTAAGCCATTTATATACTAAAAAGCAAATACTGAACAACTCGTGTCTGTTTTTATTTTATTTTTCCATTTAAACTTAGTAAGTTGATAGCATTTTTACCTTTCATGAATATAATTCCAAATTTACAGTTTTTTATGACATCCCAGGATTTCTTGAGTGATTATTAGATGGTATTTTTATAATAATATTTTCCAGAGATTTTGATTGCTTCCCCAGTTAGCAGTCAAATATCTATTTTCGTTTGCATTGATGAACACTACAGTGTGATTTGGTCTGAGATAATAGGTAGGTTTTTCTATATTTTACAGCTTTTCTATCCTTTTCTTTCAATTATAAAGCTTAGAAAATGATTCCTTACTTGTATTGTCCTCTCTTCTAACATAACACAAACTAAAATAAAAAAAAGCATATGCTGTGTTCCAAAGTCAAAGTGTGAGATAGTTTTCCAGGATGATTCGATGATCCCTATTTCTAAATATTTGCATTCATTTCAAGGCTCAGGAAAATTGCCACAAATAATGGCTATAATTATTACAGTACATTTGTTCCCTAAATTGACTTTAGGGAGAAAATGTTATACTGTTATTTTTAGCGATGATATAAACTAGGCTATGGAATTGAGGGATCGCTTCCAAACTGACCTGGAAAGGAGACAAAGCTACTGCTGCTTCAATTACATTAATATGGAATACCTGGCTATTTTAAGACTTATTTAGTCTTCAGTTTTTTGGCCAGGAATCACAATGTTTCCACTTCCTTGACAATTTAAATGCCCAAATAAAGAAGGAACTATGATTTATATATTTTATTTTTATTGTTATTTTAACATAATCCATTTTTAATTGTTTATTGTTATTGAAATTTTATTTGGATGTTTGAAAATGTAAAGCTAAGTGAATGCAGAATTGAAGTCATGAAATTAAGGCATGTTTATTATACAGTTTGTTTTGAATTGACAAAATCATAACCCTTCTAAATCAACTGAAATTACATGTATCTTTCAATGAAGTTTTAAACTGATCGCTTTATTGTCTGTGTCAATCCTAGAAGAGTCAGTCCAACAAAAAGGGTGATAATAATGGGTTTTTAACTGAATTTTAGTATTTTCCTGATTATAATCTTAAGTTCCTATTTCCTGATGAATTGGTGTACGAATTAAAATAAAACATAATATGGATGTTGTTTGTATATAAACCACCCTTAAAGATGTGTTTCAGTTTTGCTTTGTCATACTTGGATCACTATTATTTTTGTTTGGGGATAGTTTGGTTGTTTGACTGGCTGTTATTTTTTTTTCTCCTCTCCAAATTATTTGTATGAAACTGAATTATGTTGCTTTGTGGCTGCACATCACTTCTTCAATGTTTGGAAGTAGTGAATATTTTCAAAAACATAATAATCTAACTAGAAATTACATGGTTAGAGAAGAGTAACATCAAAAGGGAACAGAAATAGTGATTTATATAGTTACTCTATTGAATAGCAATAACAACAATAATAATAGTATTAATAGCTGCCATTAATGTAGCATTTAGCATGAGTTCTACACTGTTTTAAGTACTTCACATACATTAACTCATTTAATCCTCACAATATTTGGAAAAACAAAGGCAAGAAGAGGTTAAGTAATTTGCTAAAGGTCACAATGGAAAAGTCACAAAGGAAAAATAAAGAACCAAGATAAATTCAGAATATTAAAAAAAATAAATTTCACGAATATTAATTGCAGCTACCGAAGAATGTAAAAATGAAAATTAGAAAATATTAAAAGATATTAGGAAAAAACTCATCCAAATGCCAGGGACCTGAATGCAAAGAAGAATGATGATGTATCATGGGTTGCTAGAAGTAAACCAAATCAGTCTCTCTATGGATCTTATGTTGAAAGACCAAATTTTGAGATTTAGTTGTGATTTCACATTCACTGGGCAAGTCATGTTAAGTTTAGGCCTGGATATCTCTCACTGTAGCAAAGGGCTCTGATAAATTTCTAAAGTCTTTTTCACCTGTTCACATTGATTACATTTACGTAATACTATGTATCAGCCATGGATTTTTTTTTTTTTTTTTTTTTTTTTTTTTTGCTGAAAGCAGTTGAAAACCATGGGGTCACCTAATAATAATGCATTAGAAATATATTGAAGAATTTATCATCTTAAAGGGAAAGGGAAAGAATGATGTATAGTCCTGATTAGAATCTGAGAGTTTTAGGAAACCTTGGGAATAACCACCCTTCACCAGTAGAGCCAATGGATCTTAATGGTTTCCTAAAACACTCTAAGTCTAGGACAGGCAGTCAAGTTGGCCGAGGTCATGTCATGTGTCCAGATATCGGCAACATTAGAGCAGTGAGAGAAAAAAAAATATGATGGAAGGAGTCTTGCATAGAAAAAAGGCAGGCTCACTCAATGGAATATAGGCAATTATTTTTGTCTACTATGGTTAATAACTATAGGAATTTCATAACACATCTTTAAAATGTGAGGCTTTAATATGTGATTCTGTTTCCCCTTCAGATAATTAACATCTCAATAGGAAAAAAATTAATGAAGAATGAAAAAACAAGATGCTAGAAATATTCTACATTTCTAACTGATACGGATTTATATTGAAAGATTGCAAAACAGACAAGACTTGTCTCTTAAAGAACTGCCCCTTCTGGATAATGAGATCATCCTTTTTGAGAAGATGATGAGTAGCTCAGACATCCAATCTATAGACTAGCCCATGCTGAAAAACTGTCTTTTAACATATTTCCTGGATTGTTGGAATTCATTTATAAGTTGATTTTGAGGAAGAAGACTTATGTGAAGACCATCAAACACAGCATTGCTTACAATAGCAAAAATGTGAAAACCTAAACAACCAACGGATGAATTGTTACATATTTTATGGTATTTCTATATGATGCCTATTGTTAGGATTTTAAAAGTCTTCAAAATATTTAATGGCTTATTTATCTAATTAAATGCTTAATCCTTAGCAGGTTCTTATTCTCTAATTAAATGTACCTTTAGCCAGATATGAATAAAATAAAATAAATTTAAAAAAAGAACTTCCCTTCAATTTTTAAGTCCAAGTATATAATTATTGTTGCAAACTTATAAGAATTTTTTAAATCTTATAACTGACATGCTGAACATAATTACTAATATCTTCTCAGAATTTCTATCTTTAATAAAGTTATGAGCTTTTTTCTCCAATAGATGCCCAATTGAAAAATTACAAAAAGAAAATATTTTTTTAAATATGAAGATAATATTTGAGTGGAAAATGGTAAGTTTTAATTGAGAATTTTTATATTATTACAAATTAAATGAATGATTAAAAACACCAGGGGAACAGAAGATTGTTTCATATGGCTCTCTGTTCAATGTGGATTGCCAATGTGGGAGAGAATCCTTGTAAATCTTAGCATTGCTCCCACACAACCACCTACACAGATGATCGCTTGACTTTCAGGCTAACAATAGATGTGTTAGTAAAGCTCTCACCATCTGCAAAATGAAGTGCACTTAAAAAGAAGTAACTGTAGCAGACAGTAGTAATTGCTTATATATTGTGATTAGCATTTTATATTTACATTTAAAAGGCAAGAATTTAAGTTGTGATAGTTTCTAGCTTAAATAAGGTCAGTCCCTGTGGTATCTCCTAGATTAAATAAGCTCAGTCCCAGATACCAGATAAACTTAACTTAGAAAACTTGATTTTGAATTTCTTTCTACTTAAAATTTATGTGTATTCAAATATGTAGATATGAATTATGATATACTCACTTCTCTTCCAGTAATAGTACTCAAAATCATATACATTAGTTAAAAGCCCTGCTACAGAGTCTAATTGTCACAACTGCCCTGATTTTTTAAATAGAATCCCTTCAAAGGCACATTTGTTTGGATTTCTCTGCTCTTAAATCTATTTTTACCATCAATGAAGAATGAGTATTGCAAAAAATAAGCTTTAGATCATTGGAAAATATGGTCTTTGGTCTCTTTTCCCTTATAGATTTTTTGTCAAGGATGGAAGGGTCCATGATTCCATTACTGGGACTTAATGGAAAATTCTAAGGCAAAGTGTTAGAAAATGACTTATCTAGTTCTTCATAGGGAATAGAGTGGCCTAAAGGCTCATGAGTAGAACCTATTCATACTTAGAAGACTCTGTGTAACACAGAGAAGAGCAGGCATGTAGCTGACAGAAGGCAAGTTGAGACCCATTTTTCTCAACTCAACTAACACAGATGCAATACCACTCTGTACAAGCAAAGATCCCACGTTTCCAACCTTCATTTCTAACATTTGACCTGAACAACCTTGTCCTTTCACATAGATGAAGGAGAGACTCTGTATGACCTATGAGAGCTACCGTAACCCCAAAATATTACCTCAAATAATTTTGCTTAAAATTCTATGATGAAATGTGAACTCCTTTATTATAAACATGGCCTATTTTAATGCAGACTATTTTAAAAAGGCATTACATTAAGGCAATAATATCTTGGTATGATTTAGCTGTAATTTATATTCTCTCTTAAAATAAATTATAGATCTAGAAATTTAATATTATAAGGAAATTTAAGATTAGAAGGAAAAGAAAGTATCATCTAGTACAACCACTTCATTTTACAGATGATAAAATTGAGGCTCAGTAAAGGCTCACACACCTAGTTAAGCACAAATCCAGAATGAATCCCTAGACTCCTGACTTCAGTCTAGTGCTTTTTCCATTATACTACAATAAAACATTAAGAGAACAGTGGTCCCTTGGGATAAAGGTGAGGGAGTGCTAGAAAGGAATAGAAAGCATGAACAAAGTAGATATGCTGACCTCCAATTATTTTCCAAGGATTGATCCACATAACAATCATTAGTAGGACAGAATTTAATTAAATCAATATGTGCAGAAGTAAACAGCAGTTAGCACTACATCTCAATGTTACCTCTTTGCTAAGGCTTAGCAATAAGAAAAAGTCTCATAATGTCAGAGCTGGGAGAATTTGCACTCAAATTCCCATCCTAAAAGATATGAACCTAGAATAAGATTTGAAGAGTTGTTCAAATATCTTCTGTACTTGCTTGTTACACTGCAAAGCAAATTGCTTAGGATTGCTGGGTATACAAAAGGAAGATCATCTTTTCTAAGGTTGGAAGGTCAATATTTCTCCTCTAAGGGAGAAAATATATAAATAAAAGGAATCAAGCTGAAAGATATATGATCAACACCAAATAATTCACTTATTATAAGTACATATTTTATTCATTTTGAAAAAAGTCTATATAGAAAGTTCAATGAATAATAATAGCCAGAAAACTTGAAATATGCAATGACAACTAATGTGGTTCCGTATATTCGTTAAACCTTAATACATATGAAATGATAAAATATCTCTTTTATTCTCATGCTGGATTATTCTGCTAATACATTTTCATTCTAACACATGAGGCTGACCCAGGGGACTTTAAGAAATTTATTTCACCACCAGTGGTCAGCTTCTGTTATATATTGTGTATGTTATTAAAAATAAACTCGTAAACTAAATAAAATCTGTTAACGAAAACTGTACTGTGTATATTAGATAATTATTAAATATGTTTTAGGTAAAATATTTCTTAAAAGTTGAAAAACATTTACTCTTTTTATTTATTTTCCTAATTGCAAATCATATTTATTGTTTTCTTAGGAAATGGACTTTTAACAAGATAATGCAATTAGAGTCAGAATAGTCTAGAATATAAGACAATAGCTTTAAAATCTCAGTGGACTGATTTTAGCTGGGAAGGTATTACCAGAGCTCAGAGGGAAGCAAAATTTATACTACACCCATCTGCAATGAGGCAGTGTGAGTCAGCGCCCCACTTTTGTCAGGATGGTATCAGTGGGGTCCAGTGAGAAACTGAAAATACACACCCACCTGGCCTCATGCTATGCCTCAACAGGAGACTGCCTGCTTATAAAAGAAAATTAAATAGGATCCAGAGTTTTATAATATCCAAAATGTTCAGGGTGCAATTAAAAAATCACTTGTTATACCAAGACCCATGAAAATCACAACTTGCATAAGAAAAGATAATCAACTAATGCCAATGCCAGGATGAACCAGATGTTGTAATTATCTGTAAAGGACTTTAAAATGGCCATCATAAAGCTGCTTTGACAAGCAATTAAGAATTCTTTTTAAACAAATCAAAAAATATAAAATCTTAGCAAAGACATAAAAGTTGTAAAAAATAACCCAATAGAAATCATATAAATGGAAAAGATAATGACTAAAATAAAAGCCAGGTGAATACAACTTACCCAATTTGAATATTTTCGGAGAAAATAGACTGAAAAATAAAATGAAGAGTCACAGTGACCTGTGGAACAATAAGAAAAGAGCTAACATTTTTTAACATCAGAATCCCAGAGGAGAGGAGAGAATGAGAGAGAGGGGGAGAGAGAGGCAGAGGGTGGGAAGAGGAGGGTGGGAAGAGAGAGAGGCTGAAAAGTATTTAAACTAAATGATGACTGAAAACTTCCCATCTTTGGAAAACACATAAAAATACAGATTCAAAAAGCTGATTAAATCCCAAATAACATAAACCTAAAGAAATTCACATCAAAGCACATCATAATCGAACTTCTGAAAACTAAGGACAACACAAAAGTTGTGAAAGTAAGCAGAGAAAAACAACATATTATTTATAGAGTAATATCAAATAGATAGTAGATTTCTTATTAGGATACACCTAATCTTATGTAGGTAGGAAACTATTATCCTATCAAATTTTAAGAAAGAGAGAGCTAGAATATTTGTGCCCATCCTAATAATGACCACAGATTCCTATAAAGCAGTATTGTCCAATTTTCAATAGAAATATAATGAAAACCATAGAAATGAGACATACATATAATTTTAGATTTCCTAGTAGTCATATTTTAAAAAGGAGAAAGGAACAAGTGAGTGTAATGTTAATAACATTTCATTTAACCCAATATATCTAAAATTTGATTTCAATATTTAATCAAAATAAAAATATATTAATGAGATATTTTACATTATTTTTATGCTAAGTTTTAAAAAGTAAGTGTATATTTTATACTAAAACTATATCTCAATTGAGACTGGCCATACTTTAAGTGTTCAACAGTCACACGGAGCTACCATATTACATAGCTTGGCTATAGAGCAGCATTCAACACTCAAAGCCATAATCAAAACGGAGAGCTAAAAGTTCTTAAGAAATCACTTGCAAACCACTGATTTTGCTTTCCCCAGGAAGAAAGATAATGATCTCTTTCTCCTTTCACCTAGAAGTGTGATAAAATATAGTCTCATTTTTGCCTTAGTCTTCAAAGCAACTTCTTTGAGTAGGATATTTGGGTTGGAATCTTGGCAATAAAAATATACTCAAGGAAATGCATGTGCCACTGTGGAAATCTTATACCTTTGTGCCTATTTCGGAAGGGGAGGTTACCATTATATCAGAGAATTTAACCAAAAAAGTAGTAGATTATGTTGCTGACAATTGTTTAGACATATTGACAAATATTTCCTTAGGTTTTTAAGACAATCTTTAAAGATTTGTCGAAGGTTACCAAGTTATGTTCAAAGGAGCCTTGTTCTTGAAACAAGAGGATTAGATTGAAACCACTCACTAACTATATAACCTCAAACAAAACAAATAAATGATTTAATCCTCATTTTATTCTCCAGTAAAATGGGAGTGCTGAGATTTCAATGGGATAATATATATTGAAGGGTGTCAGATGAAGAGACTGGATGTAAACTTAACTCTTACTCCAGAAATCCTGCTCTAAGTCCAAAAATTCTGTGATATGATGAGTGAGGAAATATTTGTCAATAACTATTTTTATGTTACTACTAATACTACTTTACATAGTTAATATGTGTGTAATTTTAAAAGCACTCAAACAACTTTCTAGTATTCTCTACCACCATGGAAACTTTTAGCCTCTTGATCTCTCCCAGTTCTACTGGGCTGCCACCCCATTATTGTTTTTAAGTGATTTCCTATTCATTCTGGATCTTGCATCTCTCTTCTAAAACCAGTTTAACTAGCATTCTCAATTTATTCACTTCTTTATTTATTCCCTGTATGTGTCCTCCAAAATCTCATTATTACAACAATCATAACTTTATACATTCACTTTCTTTGCTCTTGCCCCAGGGCTGCCAAGACTTGCTAAGAAAAAAAATCACATAATTGAACTGATTTTATAAACTGGCTTGCCTACCTTGTCACTTTATTAGCTTCATCATAGTTGTGAGGATTAAATTATTTTTTAAAAGCTTGTATATATCATTTATTGCTATTCCTGATATTGTAGACACTCAATAAATTATTATTATTATTCTTCAATCATAGACCATCTCATTGGAATAGAGATGAAGTTAAGGTTTTGCTCAAACAAATGATTTTTCCTGTGGCAATTATTTCTAGACCTTATGAAGAACTTTGTGTTGGATGATGAACGGAAACTCCTGGAGGAATCAAAGTTGGTGAGTCACCACACAATTAAATTCAGAATCATGGTGGGAAAGGAAATCAAAGGAATACATAATACAATTATTCAGCTTTATAAATGAAACTCTGACAAAAGCAATAGTTAGACAAAATTTGGAGGATAAAATATAAAAGTCAATAGCCCACAGGAAACCAGTGGGCTGTTTAAAACCACCCTATTGAAAAAGTGAGATAAATATGCTTTCAAAAGCAAAACAACCAGCCATTCAAGATAGCTTCCTGGATCTCTCTGCTTCTGTCATTTCTATGTTGGACACTCTAGTTCTAATTACTCTTCACATATGAACTGTGTCAGTAACAATCAAATAGTTGCTACTATAATTAGATGTATACTTCTACAGTTCATCCACCACACTGCTGCAACCATCTTTCTGTCCATCCAAATATTTATCCACCCATTAGTCACTATGTTGAATGTTGGGAATATATTAAAAAATCAGATCTATTAACAATGAACATTTTTTCATATGTGTTGGGCATTTGTATATCTTCTTTTGAAAACAATGTGTTTATGTCTTTTGTCCACTTTTTGATGTAGTTATTTATTTTTTTTCCTGCTGATTTTTTGAGTTCTTTGTAGATTCTGTGTATTAGTCCTTTGTTGGATGTATAGTTTGTGAATATTTCCTCTCATTCTGTAGGTTCTCTATTTACTCTGTTGATTATTTACTTTGCTGTGCAGAAAGTTTTTAGTTTAATTAACTCCAATTTATTTATTTTTGTTGTTGCTGTATTTGCTTTTGGGTCTTAGTCATGAACTCTTTGCTTAGTTCAATGTCTAGAGAGTTTTTTCTACATTTTCTTCTGGAATTTTTATGGTTTCAGGTCTTACAGTTAAGTCTTTAATCTATCTTAAGTTAATTCTTTTTACATGGGAAGCAATTACCTCTGTCAGAATAACCATTATTAATAAGACAGAAAACAATAAATACTGGCATATATGCAGTGAAAAGGGTTGTTGGTAGAAATGTAAATTAGTACAACCTCTATGGAAAACAGTATGAAGATTCCTAAAAAAACTAGAAGTATACCTACCATTTGATCCAGCAATCTGACTACTGGGTATCCACCCAAAGAAAAATACATCATTATATCAAAAAGACATTTGCACCTGCATATTTATTGTAGCACAATTCATAATTGCAAAGATATGGAATAAACCTAAGTGCCCATCAACTGACAAGTCAATAAGGAAAATGTGGTGTGTATGTATATATATATATATATATATACATATATATATATACACACACATATATGTACAGATATATACACACACACATTATATATATATATATATATATATATATATATATATACACACACATAACACACACACACACACCATGAAGTTCTTCTCAGACATAAAAAGGAATGAAATAATGTCTTTTGAAGGAACTTGGAACTGGAGACCATTATTCTAAGTGAAGTATCTCAGGAATGGAAAAACAAACACTACATGTTCTCACTCATAAGTAGAAGCTAAACAATAGAGATACATAGTCATCAAGAGGTGTAATCAACATTGGAAACTAAGAAGAGGGAGAGAGATAAAAAACTACCTATCAGGTACAATGTACACTAGTCTGTTGATGGGTACACTAAAAACCCTGACTTCAGCATTATCCAATTCATACATATAACAAAAATCACTTGTACCCCCTAAATCTATTGAAATAAAAATAGATAAATAAATAAAAAACAAATGCTTCTAGAATTCTCTATTCTCAAGAAATACTTGGTGTTATAAAAAAGGTATATAATCAAAATTACAGTGCAGTATGGTAAAACAACCACTTCTACGAATTGGTTGAATAAATTATGGTATGCCTGTATATTGAATAACTATGCAGCCACATATATTAGTAAGTGAAATGGGAGGTAACGAAACAATATATGAGTCATACCATATTATATTGACATCAATATATCTAATATCTATATGTATATGAATTATACAAATGTATTTCAGATAACTATTTTAATATATATGTACATGAAAACAAGAATGATGTTCATCTTATTGGTAACAGTACTCTGCCAGAGTTGGGGTAATTTTCAACTACTTCCTCACTCTTTTGCACGTTGATATTTTTATAATAAGCATGCATTATGTGAGTAATCAGATTTACATTTTAAAATCTATAGATAACTAGAATCTATATAGAACTCAGGAAAATCAGCAAGAAAAAAATCAAACAGCCCTATCAAAAAGTGGGCAAAGAACATGAACAGAAACTTTTCAAAAGAAGATAGACTAATGGCCAACAAACATACGAAAAAATGCTCAACATCTCTAATCATCAGGGAAATGCAAATCAAAACCACAATGAGATATCACTTAACTCCAGTGAGAATGGTCTTTTTCAACAAGTCCCAAAACAATAAATGTTGGTGTGGATGTAAAGAGATAGGAACACTTATACAGTGCTGGTGGGGCTGCAAACTAGTACAACCTCTGTGGAAAGTCATATGGAGATACAAGTAAAGCTACCATTTGATCCAGCAATCCCATTACTGGGCATCTACCCAAGGGAAAAAAAGACATTCTATAAAAAAGACACCTGCACTAGAATGTTTATAGCAGCACAGTTCACAATTGCAAAGATGTGGAAACAACCCAAGTGCCTATAAATACATGAGTGGATTAATAAAATCTGGTATATGTATACCATGGAGCACTACTCAGCCACAAAAATCAATGGTGATCTAATACCTCTTGTATTATCCTGGATAGAGCTGGAGCCCATTCTACTAAGTGAAGTATCACAAGAATGGAAAAACAAGCACCACATGGACTCACCATGATATTGGTGTTAACCGATCAACACTTAAGTGCACATATAATAATAACATTCATCGAGTGTCAGGCAGGTGGGAGGGGGAGGAGGGGATGGGTATTTACACACCTAATGGGTACGGCGAGCAATGTCTTAGGGATGGACATGCTTGAAGCTCTGACTCGGGTGGAGCAAAGGCAATATATTGTAACCTAAGCATTTATACCCCTGTAATATGCTGAAATAATAAAAAAAAAAGAGATAGCAAAATAAAGCCTATGTAAGCTGCAGCTAGAAAGCTAACAATATTAAACTACAGCTAACTTGTTGCTTTGGCAAGATAAATATTGTCTAATGATGAACTGAGCAATAAAAAATGCCAATGTTTAAAAAAAAATCTATATGGACAGACAATATCAAATTGTGCTTGACTTGGGGTTCAAGTGAATCTCAGCTCCACCTCTTCCTAGATATGTTACTTTGACCCATCTTTGCCTCACTTCTTCATCTGAGTAAGGGAGGAAATTAGAGTGCTTTCCTCATAGAGTTGTTGTCAATATGAGATAAGATAATCCAACTAAAGTCACATTCAGAGGTATCTGGCAAAGAGTAAGTGTATAATAAAGTTTTGTGATGAAGATGAAGAAAATGATAATGATTAATTAATCCATTAAAAGTCCCTCCTATCATGGACTTGTCTCACTAAGGAGTCTCACAGTCAAAGAAATGATAGCCTAGGAGAATGCAGTTCAGTATTTATTACAGTCTCTTGAGATAGTCTTGACATTTATACTGCCCCCAAATTTGTCTAATTTTATATATACTCTTTCCATGGCTATCATTCCCAAAATAGCTTCCTCAGATGGCAGCTACCCAATGCTGAATTTTTATAAAGTTCTCTTTTTCACATCCTTCTCCTTCCTTCTTCTCCCCCCATCCCAGTCTCTACAAATTTGCCTCTTCATATTTCTGCCCCTGCTCTCTTGCTCATCTGTTTTAAGTTTGTATTCTATCCTACTCTGTCTGCCAGTTTTGCCCTTTTCCCATTTAAATCTTACTGGCCTTTCTATTTCTCTAGGGCTAACACTACTACTGCATGTTAGCTCAATTTTAGGTCTAAAGACATGAAAAAGAAAATGGATATGTCAAACAGGAAATGCCAAAGAACAGTGTCCTAGGATGGTAACTCACTTAAAGGAGACTGCATGTGAAGTAGATTTTGGTGACGAATCCAAGCAAATGGGATGGGTGGGAATGAAAGAATTGGGATGACATGTTGCGGGAGCTACAAGTAGTTCATTATACCTGAGCTTAGGATGTGATACAAGTCAGAAGGCGATATGAGATGAGGCTTGCCATAAATGGTTTTGTTAAAGAGTTTAGATTTTTATACAAAATTAATAGAGAGCTATTAAAAACTTTAGATGGGGAGTGACACAGACATGTGTCCTTTAAAGATCACTTTGTAGCAATATGAAGAAAAGAACATTTAAAGAGGAAGCACTGTGAAGTAAAAAACACCTGTTCTTAGCTATTATAAGAGGTAGAGTCAGAGTGTGGTTCCTTGTGTCACAGTTATGTTTTAAACAAATAAAGATGAACACTAATAGTTAATATAATACATAAGTATTATTTATTTATAAGATGTTTTCTATATGCCTGGCTTTGTGCTAAGTGCTTTATATTCAGTATCTCAGGTACCACAGCTAGTTTGACTTCTAAGCCCATTCTCTCAACCACTACATTACAGAGCTCCATCAGAGATAACATACTATTAGCAATGATGTGGCGCTAAAAATGTTTAACAACTAGCTCTCCAGGGAAATAAAGCCTTTTTTGGAGTGTTTCCTGATTTCTATGCTGTAAATATTTCAACCATGGTTGATTTCAAGCTACCAACATGATGTCGCTGAACACGGATTTGGAAAGAGTTGCACACAGTGAACTCTCATGAGTTAAGTATGAGCTATCTCCAGTACACTGCTGGTACTAGATTTCAAAACTGCTGTGAAGGCAACAGTTCAATATTCTGTAGCTAGGATATCAATTTAGGTAGAAAAAAGAGGCCATTTCTAGCAGCTTCAAGCTTTCTATTCTCATAGCAAAAAGTCTGCTGAAATTCCAGATGTCATATTCTTTTGGCTTCTTCTCCCTTCCCTTACCACCTCCCCGCCTCCACACCCTGCCATACATATTTATTCTCAGAAGAAAAATAATACTTTTTCTCCTTGTATCTTATTGGCTCTGAGTGGGATATGTGTCCTTCCCTAAACTAACCTCAGTAGCCAGTATGTTGATTGGTCTAAGCTAATCAATCAGGGATCGTACCTTGTACAGATTCCCAAACTGAGAATGTGGTTCACAGAAAGAGAAGGAATAGATGCAGGGTCACAAGCAATTCTTCACTACAAAATTCTTGACTTGGGCCCTAGATGATGACTTTAATCTTGAAGGTCGTCAATCCTGGAACAATTAAAGAGTCAGTTTAGAGATAAAAAAAATAAATAAAACAACTTATCCTCTCTCTTTTGAGTTAGATTAAACATTTCTTCAGATTCACCCAGATGAAAGCTCCACCACTCACTCACACCTTTTAGGTGGTTCTCATGATTGTTCCAGGTGAACCAAATACCAAAGTTGGCCCATGAAAAGAATGGAATAATGGAAAATGGGCTGCGGGATTCATAGGCCATAAAGTCAATGTCTGACTCACCTAAAAAGGCTGCAGGGATCAAACTCCACACATGGAATGGAAATGGATATTGGTGGAATATATTTCCCAGTAAGATGTCCTTCCCTAGGGTCTGCTATCAGTTGTTTTTCCTTGCATGGGCCCTTAGTGCAGTTTAGGGTATCCAAGTGTATTCTTTGAGCAGATAAAAATAGATGCCAGTATATCTGGGGTATCAGAACAGTGGAGAAATAGCAAGAATAGGGGTAGAGTTGGAGTGAAAACAGTGCTGTGAAAGTAAATGTGCTGTAACTCCTTGTAGTTAGTTTTGTTATGAAGAGTCAGGGGAAAGTAATGCTATTGAAGGCAAAATAATACTTATATATTCTTCCTAATCAAATTGATAGGTTTTGTGATCTTTGTTGAGGAAGTTGAACCACGCTTTCTAAATTTGGAATACAATCTTGGAGGAAGATGTCTGTCAAGCACAGCAAAAGGCTGCAGTTGCATCTGAGGCAGCATGTGGGGTTGGGACATGAGCATCTCAGAGTAAGCTATACAAAAAGAGGGGACTGATTACTTATGTCTGTTGCTGTGTAAGACTCCAAGGTTATAAAACATCCCAATTGGAGGGAAGAGAGTAATAATAAATAGAATTGAATATCTCTTTCAACAGTGATAAGATTGAGGCTTGACTAGGAATTAAAATTTTTTGTGCAAAAGATATTAAGGAATTTGCTACTTTTTTATTCTTTTAAGTTTGTGGGTTGGGATGCTTGCACATTACATATGAGGTCCTCATTCAGGCTTACTAAAAATTCTTATACTGCAATTATATGCACCATGGGCCAATTTTAATCTCTAGTATTGGAGCTAATTGACTTTGAGATAATCATGATCAAGTTTTTCTTTTTTTAAAAAAATGATACATAGATACAATTATCAAGTCTCAGAAATCCTTTAAAATGTATAGGAAAAAAGCAGACTCTGATGAAAATAAGTTTGAAAGAGTACTAAAGATTGCTTTAGGACCTTTGATAACATATAATGTACTTGTCAGAAAGAAGAGAGAGAAGGAAAATGCAGTTTTGTTGAATTTGCTAAAGCGATTCATTTCTCCATGATTCCCAGAGGATACTTAGAAATGGAGGCACATGGATGGTGAAAGTTAAGATGTCTATTTCAAATTAATAATAAAAAAACCACAGGACCTTTTCTCTAGAGTTGCTAAGACATGAGCTAAAATGATAAAACAGATGATAGGTAAATCTATTTTAGCAGTGATGGAAATGACAGCCCATCAAAATTTAAAGGTATTTTCTACTGATTATAAACCTTTCTCCAGAAAAAGAGACATTTTAATTTTGTTCAAAACACAATATATTAATAATTGATTCCAAGTCACAAGCACCTGTGATCCCCAAATATTTGTAGATAATGGGCATTAGTTATCTAAAAGCAAACAATGCTACAGTTTATAAATTATAGAACATAAATAATACCACAGTCTAACAGACATTCAAATCAGAGCATACTTAGTAAATTTGGTAAAGACTTTCCAGAAGGCAGGTGAATACAAGAGTGCAATCATGCAAAGTTTGAAGACTTTGGCTTGGAAGACCCTGACCTTTGGAAACTTGAGACTCATAAATCCTGAATCTGGCACTTTTAGAACATATCAAGGCAAGCAGAGAATTGAACTTGACTACTTGAAAACTTTGCTCAAATAAAGACCCTGTTATAGGAAGGAAACAAAGTAAAGTAGTTGCTCTTCTCCATGGATTCAGGGAAGCCCAGCATGAAGGGTAGATTTCAGTGATACCCCATTCCAGACCCTAACAATTGGGGTGGGTCAACAACTAACAATGGAACTGAAATCCCAGATTATCAGTCTTCTGGAAGGCCAAATAAAATCACCCTTCCATAGACTGCCAATAACAAGCTCTCATTTAGGCACATCTGTGTGGTTGACTAGATCACTTGCATGACTAGGTGATTTGGAGGATAAACCAAACCTTTTAAGACTAAAGAAAGTACTACCCATACTCAGAATACATATGTTTCTAATCCAGCTTCTTGGGATTTAGAAAATTACAAGTACTCCTCTTTTTGAACTGTTTATAAAGAAGATGAATATTCCCATGGCAAACTATGCCATAAATAGAAGTACAGTTAGTATTATGGAATCTAAGGTCCACTTGAGTGAGCTTGGATAAATAAGAGTTTCTGACTGTATTAAAGTCTGCATTCAATTAGCACTCATTGCCCAGGAGGGAACTGAGAAAGAGGGAAAAAAATGTATACCTGGTCCTTGGCCTCTGGCAGGGGGAAAGACCTCGCATTCTAAAATGGGAGACTGAATCTCTAGATCTCAATCCATGTGACTCAGGTATGGTAGAGTGGAATGGATTTGATGACAATGAAGGCACAATTAGAATTTCAGAATGGAAGGGCTGCCCACATTACCTATCTTAAGCACTGTTCTACCTGAGGCTGAAACATCCTTTGAGTGGGAACCTACTGGAGTTAGAAAAGGTGGAATCTTTAGCAACAATCACTCAGTTTTAGAGAAAACAGATCTTTTAGTACATTGGTTCACCTATTTAGCCACTTAGGAAATATCAGCCTTACTGGTCTGTGGTAAGCAGAATAATACCCCCACCAAAGATGTACACATTGTATTAATAATCCCCAGAACATATGAATATGTTACCTTACATGGTAAAAGGAATTTTGTAGATTAAATTAAGAAATTTGACATGAGGAGATTATCTTGGATTATTCAAGTAGGCCCAATCTAATTACAAGAGTAGACACAGAAGCAGAAAGGTAAGAGTCAGAGAAGGAAATTTGAAAATGGAAGCAGAGATCAGAATGATGTGGCTACCAGTCAAGGAATGCAGGTCGTCTCTAGAAGCTGGACAAGGCAAGGAAGGGGGTTCTTTCCTCAAGCCTCTAGAAAGAACACAGTTCTGCCAATAACTTCAGTTTAGGCTTGTAAGATCCATTTCAGACTTCTGACCTCTAGAACCATAAGATAATAAATATATGTTGTTTTAAGCCACTAAGTTTGTGGCAATTTGTTATAGCAGCAACAGGAAACTAATATACTGTCCAAAGGAACAGAGATCAAGGACTCATTCTTCCAATGGGGCAAAGAGAAGTAGGACATTTCCTCTTGATAACACAAAGTTTTAAAAGGGGTAAATAAGATAGAGTAATTCGTTGAGAAACAAATTCATTTCCTTTTTTGCATTTTCCCTTCTCTTTTCTAAGTAGGTAACCAGCCTCTTTTGAGTCATTTGCCTCAAGAAGCAGGGCAGGTTTCAGGCATGTACAACCTATATATTTGCACAGGGCACTATACTGATAAGGGCTCTACATTTGGCTTAATGCTCTGCTGTCACCATCTTAAAATTCTTAATAATTTTCTAATAAGGGATCCTGCGTTTCCATTTTGCTTTAGGCCCTGCAAATTACGTAACCTGTCTTGAAGAGAGGTTTATATTTCATGGCATAAAGAAAAAGTTTCCTATAAGATATTTTTCTTCCTGGTATATAGCACAAATACTGCAGAGCTTAAAGGCTAAAGGGACCATATTGGCTGGAATGACATATATCTCACTGGTGATAAGTGTGGCCAGGCTTTTGTGCCCAACTGACTTTGTGAACTGAGATCCAAATCCATTATACCACAATAAAGAGTCATTTGCAGTAGAATTCCTGGACTAAACACTACATATGTGCTGTACAAATTTGAAATAGCCTCTTAAACATTTCATGAATCAGTTTAAAAGCAGGATTTGATCTACATATTGGTAATTCACTTGATTTTAGAGTCAAATGAAATATTATAAATGTATTTTATAAATTATAATGATATAAATATAAGATAGCAATGTTGTTATCATTAGTTGAGTCTTGTTTCCACACATGAAAGATAAAATTCAACTCATGAACTAAAGTGATATAAAGGTAGTGCTATAAGAACAGCTGAAAATATTTTAAATTAAATACATTATCCTAAAAAGATGCAGAGTAAGAGATTGCTAAAGTCTATAACATCATAAAAATAATGCCATAAAAATATTGTGACATTCATCACATTCTTGAGTGATAGAGCAAGGAAGCATGCTTTGAAGCATTATAGAGGTATTTTTGTGTGTGTGTGAAACTGGAAAGAAATCCTAATTCAAACAGTATACAGTAATTTATGGAGTTTACCAACCAACAAATGAAGATGTAAAAGCAGATGTAAAAACTAAAAAATGGAAAAGATTCAAACTGATTTGATGTGAATTAGTGGTGATAAACTACTAAGAACACTAAAGAAACCCCAAAATATTTGAGTGTATATTTTTAAACTGTGACAGTAACCTCAAAAAGGAAATTTATTGGATTCTGCTAATTTTGCATACCACCTAACAGAGAGAATACTTATTTGAAAGGGCTATAGGTGTGCTTGGTAATTCTTTTTCAAAGTAAACTTTATTTTTTAGAGCCGTTTTAGGTTCACAGCAAAATTGAGCAGAAGGTTGAGAGATTTCCCATATACTCCCTGCCCCTACTCATGCATAGCCTTTGCCATTATCAACACCCTCCACCACAGTGGAAAATTTATTACGACCGATGGATTTACAATGAAGCATCATTATCACCCAAAGTCCATAGTTTACATTAGGGTTAATTCTTGGTGTTGTGCATTCTATGAGTTTTGACAAATGTCTAATGATATGCATCCATTGTCATCCATATACCATTATAGTATCATACAAAGTTGTTTTACTGCCCCCCAAATCCTTTGTGCTCTGCCTCTTCATCCCTATCTGGTAATTCTTAAATTCTTGCTTTATGCTCCCTCCCAATAAAGGTATGCTCAGCAAAGTATATTTCATCCCCAGCTATCAGCACTTATCTGCTCCACGTTAAATTTTAAGCAGAAAGTAGCTTTGCATCCTAAAGGAGCCAGGTATACAAACATCAAAAAGAAGCTCAGAATGAGAGTTTTTAACCCAATAATAAATGATATTTATAAATTGAATGTTAGTATTCAGCAATATATCATACTCCACATAACCCAGTGTTTTCATTCTCTTTAAAGGAAAATAATGCAAAGCTTAGAAAGTGAACCAATTTTCTTAAGGAACCTGTGTCTTCTGACTCACATCCAAGTGCTCTAAAATGCTCAATAAAACCTTTAAAATACATTTTATAAACTAATCAAGTAGTAATCACATTGTGTCCCCCAGCTCTTGGGAGTATTAGAAGCTGATTGTTTATAGCTGAGTCCCCCTCAAGAGCTTACCCTACGTGAAGAGAACCACAAGCCTAAGATCACACCTGTTCCCAAGAGCAACTTTTATTGAATGCCTGGTGAATTATGGCATAAGCAATCCTAAGCCCCTCCTCTAATTCAGAACCATTCAGTAGAGACATCTCATCTCTCTCTAGAACTGTCATGACTGAATCTCAGCCCAATGTCTCCTGCTGTCCAGTCTTTCCTAAATTGTCACAGATACTGACTTAAAGAGCATTTTCTAATAAGCCTCCTGCATGCAAATCTCCAACTCAGAGCTTGCTTCCCAGGCTCTGGATTTTCAGGGAACCCAACCTGACACAATGTCCTTACCTCGGGAATAAACATATGACCCAGGCTGATCCAATCATGGTATTTCTCACCTGAACATTGTCATTGCTTCAAGAATCAGTGTATAACCCAAGCTAGACCAACCGGAGTTTCCCTTAGAGTTATTTTTCAAATTTTGACAGGGTAAAATAGCTTCCTTATTCCTTGGACACAATCTATGAGGGTGTAGGGCTTGAACTATTAGATGTTGTGTCCACTTCAATGTAGACTGAGAGAATAAAAGAAGCAGAAAGCAGAGATATAATTCTGTTCCGTGCCCTTTTTATTATAATGGATAACTGAGCCCATGCATTAACCTTTTTGATTAAGTTAATTCAGGTTGAATTTCTGTGCATAAAACCAAGAGACTCTGATAAAAATAAAATAATAAAAAGACCACTCATTTATTAAGGTGGTTGGAAATATTTAGGTTTCTTTATATATTCACCATTGATAGGAAAGGAAATAAACTATTGTTATGTAGAAGCCATTATAAAAAGAGTCCAGAATTATCTTAATTGATTTCAGACCTTAGAAAGCTGAAAACATACTGTTGCAATATGAAAGAATGGATATAAACTGCAGGCAGATGAGATAATTAGGCTCTTTCTCTTCTGCTTGGGGATTTATCTTTGTATTCATCTGAGTACTAGCTGTTGTGCAAAATGATTATTTCTTTGAAAATGTATGTAGACTTTATCAATACCTTTTGAAAAGCAAATTTTCTATAAATGATTTTCCACCTATGAACTAATAATAGGAACATATACCCTGAACATATTAATTTCTGTGTGCTTGATATGAAAGATAATTTGATGTCTTGGGCATTTGATATCACTTAATTCTTCTCTATAATTCTCACAGACATTTTCCTTGGCCAAAATCAAAATCATTGACATAGAAAAAGCTGTGTATCAATAAAAAAGAGAGTCATATTGGATTCGGGGACATGGAGACACTGAGGAACTTGTAAATATGCCTCATTTAGATTGTACCTTTTATTTTGTCCCTATGTTTCAATTCCATATCTTTCCAATTCCTAAGTATTCTCTTACATCAACAATTGTCACCTCAGTTTACATTAATTCAGCAAATATTTATAATGAACCTATTATATGTCAAAAACTGTCATCTTATGTTTCTTTTAGCATCTTCCAGATTTTTTCCTTTAACGCGTCTTTTTTGTGTGTGGAAAACCGTCTTTAGCTTTTTTTTAACTCCCAGTAATATATTTCTTACATTATCACATGTAAATATTAATTTAACTGGTTATAAATATCTAGGTGAAAACATCTTTCCTTCGCTACTTTAAAAACACCATTCAGTTGTCTTCTTGCATTCAAAGATGCTATGATGTCAATCTGATTCTTCTTTCTTTGAAGATCACCTTCGCTTTCTTTTGAAAATTTTAGTATATTTTCACTATTATATGTCCAAGTGTGGGGTTTTTTCTTATCTTTTTCTTTGGCATTGTATGTGAATTTTCAAAGTTATTTGTTTCACCTTTAATTTTGTGTTTAGCAATTTTGTGTTTATTATTTCTTCAAATCTCTCTCTCCCACTCCTCCCTCCCGCTCTCTTTGCTTTAGTTATTTTCTACTTGTACTTCTAGATCTCAGTATGTGTTGCTACTATTCTATATCCTATATTTTTAAACTTTCCATTTACATATGCTCTCTCTAAATTATTTCTTGCTGCTTTCAGAAAGGATAATTTATTTTGCTGTTCTACCTCACAAACACACTTATGTTCCTTATTTCAACGATAATAAATTTTATTTCCTAATAAGTCTATTACTTTCATGATTATTGTTCATGTTTTGTCTTGTTAATATCTTTACTACTCTTAAATTAGTATACATATGATCTCTTTTTGCAAGCTTGTAGGGTTTTCTTTTTCCTCTGAAATTTTGAATGTTCCCAATGATTGACATTGTATGGAGTCCCTTTAAAATTCATCATGCGCTAATCTCTTGATGAACAATTTTAATCTAGAGATTCATCATTCTATTTGGAAATTATTGTTCTTTGATAATGTATTTCCATCTGTTTCCTCTATTCTGTCTGATACATCAGATGTGAGACCTCATCAATTGCTTACCTATTTTCTTGTTTTACTTTTTGTGAGATTTTCATCAATTTTATCTTTCAGCTCTTCTGCTGAATTTTCATTTCTGCATATCTCATTTTATTATCAAGAACTCTTCTATGTTTTCTATCTTTTCCAGTTTTTTTATTTCAGCATATTATGGGGGTACTAATTTTAAGGTTTCAAATAATGTCCTTGCCCCCCCTCCCCCCACAAGTCTGAGCTTCATGTGTGACCATCCCCCAGATGGTGAACATCTCACTCATTATGTATGTATGTATGTACCTGTCCCCTCCTCCCCCTTCCCATCTGCCCAAAACCCAATAAATGTAATTCCTGTGTGTCCACTTAGGTACTGATAAGTTGATAGCAGTCTGTTTTTATGTCCTGAGTGAAATATCTTCTCTTATTTCTCTGTGGGTATTAATATTTTCAATTTTTCTTTTACTGTATACATTGTATATATTTCCTCCAATTTCCTTTATTTTACAAGTTTGAGGCTCAGCAAATGCCTACTAATTGGGGGCTGTTTGGTTAATTTAAGAGCGAGACACTACAAAAGTCTTTATTCTGATTGTCCTAAATCTAGGGATATTGGATGCCAAATCCAACTTTTATTAAGGGATCTACCAGATGTCAGTATTAGGACACTTTTTCTCCGAGGAAGTTAAGAAAATAATCCTCTACTGCCATGCATGGTGAATATATGCCTAGCTGCACATGTTCTGAGAGCATGAAGGAGGAAGGGAACTAACAGTCCTGCAGTTTAGTGTTCAGACTTATACTTAATTCTACTATTTTCAGCCCTGCTTCTCAACCATGAACCTGTTCTTGACTGAGACTAGTGTCCCCAGCACAGAGCCTCCGTGATTAAATTTCCTCAGAAACAAACTACCCACCCACTCATCCCAGGTTGGCAAAAGGGAGTAGTAATAGTCAACTGACTTTGCAGCATGGAGAAGGGATACAGGAAGGGAGTTAAACATCTCAAATAAAGGATTTCAAAATATATAATATTTTATAATGCCAGCCTTGTCCCTTAGCCCCACCTGCCAAGGTATTTGTTATTTCCTTTCCAATTGCTGAGACAGAGCAAAATTTGGTGTCCTTTTCCTCATGTAATCTTTTTTTTTTTTTTTTGCCCTGTTTAAGTCAAGTATTTCTCCACCATCTGCCTTCTGCCTTCTAATATTTTTGAAATGGCTATTGTGCTCTACAGTCTCATTGATTTCATTGGTTAATAATAGCTTTATTTATTTATTTATTTTCGAGACAGAGTCTCACTCTGTCACCTGGGCTAGAGTGCAGTGGCTTCAACCTCAAACTCCTGGGCTCAAGTGATCCTCCTGTCCCAGCTTCCTGAGTAGCTGAGACTACAGGTACATGTCACTACACCTGTCTAATTTTTCTATTTTTTGTAGAGATGGGGTCTCACTCTTGCTCAGGCTCATCTCAATCTCACTTCTGGCCTCAAGGAATCCTCCTGCCTCAGTCTCCCAAAGTGCTAGGATTACAGGCTGAGCCACCACACCCATCCAATAACACTGTTTCTTTTTTAAATTAATTCACTGTCAATTTAGTGCCATTTTTGAAAGAAGGGGACATATGCACATGCAGTGAGACCAGCACGATTAAGTAAAATTTTTTATTAGTCTACCTATTTCATGTTTTATGATCGCAAGCTTCTTTGATTTTTATTTGTCTGTTTTATTTTTTCTGTTCTTTTAAAATATATATTGGCAAATTTTCCTTGCTATGAAGTTGTAGAAATCATAATTAATTTTATACTGTTATTATAGCTGTGCATCACTTCATGACAGGGCTATATTCTGAGAAATGCATCATTAGGCTATTTTGCTGTTGTGTGAATAACCTAGATTGTGCTTACACAAACCTAGATGGTACAGCCTACTACATACCTAGGCTATATTGCATAGCCTATTGCTCAAACCTGTACAGCATGTTACTATACTGAAAATCATAGGCAATTGTAACACAGTGATAAGTAGTTGTGTATCTAAATATAGAAAAGGTAAAATAAAATACAGTGTAAAAAATGAAAATAGCGTCCTTTATAGGGCAGTTATCATGAATGGAGCTTGCAGGACAGGAAATTCCTCTGGGTGTCAGTGAGTGAGTAGTGAGTGCATATGAAGGCCTAGGACATTACCATACACTACTGTAGTCTTTCTAAACACTGTACACTTAAGCTACAATAAATTTATAAAGATTATATTTTACTTTCTTCAATAATAAATTGGCTTACTCTTTTTTACTTTATAAACTTTAATTTTTTAGCTTTTTGACTCTTTTGTAATAACAGTTTAAAACACAAACATATTGTATAGCTGTACAGAGATATTTTATTTTTGTATATCTTTATTCTATAAGCATTTTTAGAAGTAGGTATATCCACTAAAATATAATAACTATAAAAAGTATAGTATAGTAAGTACATAAACCAGTCACATAATTATTTATTATCGTTGTCAAGTGTTATGTACTGTAAATAACTGTATGTACTATACTTTCGTGCAACTGGAAGCACAGTAGGATTGTTTACACCAGCTAGAATCCAAGGCCATGGTAGAATCCAAGGCTCCTGAAATCTTGTTTTTGCCTTGCTGGAAGCATAGACTAGCCTCTCCCTAGGTTCCTGTGCCTAGCCATTGGGAATTTTCCCGGAATTTTCTTGGAATACACTTGCTGGACGGTTACCAATGTCGTTCCATTATCAAATTGAAGACTGATTCAAATTGATTATTCTTCACATAGTCAGATCCCATCTGATTTATTTTCAAAAATTTTATGAAGACTTCCTGTTTTATTTTTGGTATTACACATTTTCCATCTTCCTTGCAGGTTTTTTTTTTATTTCAGCATATTATGGGGGTACAAACTTGAAAGTTGCATATAAGTCCTTGCCCCCCTCTCCCCCCACAAGTCTGAACTTCAAGCATGACCATCCCCAGACGGTGAACATCTCACTCATTATGTATGCATATACCCACCCCCCTCCCCCCTCCCACCTGCCCAATACCCAGTAAATGTAATTCCTATGTGTCCACTTAGGTGCTGCTCAGTTAATACCAATTTGCTGGTGAGTATATGTGGTGCTTGTTTTTCCATTCTTGGGATATTTCACTTAGTAGAATGGGTTCCAGCTCTATCCAGGAAAATACAAGATGTGCTATATCACCATTGTTTCTTAGAGCTGAATAGTACTCCATGGTATACATATACTACACATTTTATTAATCGGCTCATGTATTGATGGGCACTTGGGTTGTTTCCACAGCTTTGCAATTGTGAACTGTGCTGCTATAAACATTCGAGTGCAGGTGTCTTTTCTGTAGATTGTCCTTTGTTCTTTTGGGTAGATGCCCAGTAGTGGGATTGCTGGATCAAATGGTAGATCTACTTGTATCTCTTTAAGGTATCTCCATATTGCTTGCCACAGAGGTTGAACTAGTTTGCAGTCCCACCAGCAGTGTAGGACTGTCACTATCTCTCTGAATCCTATTTGATATGTTTGGGGAAGAATCAAAAAGTAAATACTTGGAATCAAATCATCACCTCACAATTTCAGCTAAAGCCGTCTTCTAAAATGCTGGGTTTTAGAATAATAATTTATCCTTACTCCATACCCTGTGCTATTTCCTAATCTTCACTGTGCTCACAAACTTTAATGGCTTAACATTCCCCACTAAATAATGCAATTCAAGAAATCATATATTTATTAGACCCCCTAAATCTAGCCCCCACCTGTTTCTCCAACTTTATCTCCTTGTCTCCCCACAAAAGCCATCTATCTGTTTCAACAAGTCTGTTCCTTGTTTCCCAGATAGCCTTTCCTCTGATACTTTAGTTGGGCTATCCTCATTCCAGCACATCCTCTTCCATCTGTTTCTGTATAAATATTTAAGAACTTATTAGATATCCAGGATGCTACTTTAAAATCTGACCCAATGAAGAAGAAGTTGAAAAAAAAATAAAGTCTCTTTCATTTGATTGGCAGCCTAAACCTTGATGGAATTATGAGGTTCAGATAGGAATTGAAAGAACTTATCTTACCCTTCAAAGTTGTCAATACATTTCAAGAATACAAAAGACTCTATCAATACCTAGGGGTTATTTAGATAGATACAAATCCTGGAGTAGTTGAGATTTAGTAGCATAAATTGATACAAATATTAACATCTGCCTGATCAAGGGGATGGCTTAAGAAGCACAAAATGAAACAAAGTGAAAACCCTACAACTCATGTAGCCAAACTCCTGTGAGGTTAGACAAAACTCCACTGGATATAGTTCATTCTATACATAAAAACTTTTAAGACTTTGGTTTTTACCTAATTCACCTAAAAGCAAGCAAACAAAAATAACAAAATAAAATTCAATTTCTTTAGGTGCCATAATAAGTGAATTACTAGTAGGGCATTACAAAATTATCATTTTTTCCCTTTAGCAAAATTCCAAATTATTTGTGCAGGTCCTCCTGGGCTCCTTATTGATAAAACTTTAATAGAAAATGGTGAGAAGACAACAAATGAAAAACTCCAAATATACCATATTTTATTGAATCTATAGCATGACCAATTTCAGAGATATTTATTTTTCTAAATATGACAATGATGAGATGGTATTTATTGTAAGATAATTCTCTAGTTCTCAGATATTTTAACGTGGAAAGAATGAATGTTTGATAGCAGTGGTCCCCACCCAGTCTCAGGGACTGGTTTTATGGAAAACAATTTTCCATGGATGGGGTTGGGGGGAGAGGGGAGGGGATGGTTTTGGGATGATTCAAGTACATGACATTTATTGTACACTTTATTTCTATTATTATTACATTGTAATATATAATGAAATAATTATACAACTCACTATAATGCAGAATCAGTGGGAGCCTGAGCTTCTATTTCTGCAACTAAGTGGTCCCATCTGGGGATGATGGGAGACAATGACAACTGAAGTGTGTTGCTTATGTCCAGTCTACTTCATAATCTCATTTTGGTTGCTGTCACTGCAGAAAACTCTGCTTCACAAAGATAGGATATTGGAAATGGAAGCAGATTTACAGTGCTTTTGAGCCAATCTCAGGATATTCTGCTTTGACTTTCATCCAGAAGGTATGGGGATTTTAAGTTGTCTTGAACATACTTTTAAGGCTACCATCGTTTGCAATATCAAGTAGTTGATCCTCTTCTTGCATGGACAAAGTCGATTCATCTGGCTTATTCACAAATGGGTCAAGGATCCATTCCTTCCCAGTTCAGGGGTCTTTTGTGGTTGGGAAGTAGTGCTCAAACTCTTTTGAAAGCTGAGTTAGGTGGTCATGCACCATCTTGGAGAAAGAAGGCCCTGGTTCAGTCTCTTTCAAAATCTCTGCTAATGTTTGAAACATGCCAAAAATCCCAATGTTCACTCATCACCCCCATAATTCCACTTTGGCTTTGAATGCAGATGCTTTGTCTGCCGACTTGAACACAGTTGTCATTCTCCCCTGACATGACAGATTGAGTTTGTTGAGCATGATGAATATGTCACGCAAGTAAGCAAGTTTTGCAACCCTTTCTGTGTCACTGAAATGTGTTGCCAGTGGTGACTGCTTTTCTAAAAGAAATCTCTGGAGCACCTCTTCTAACTCAAAAACTCTGGCCAGCTATCTACCTTTAGAAAGCCATCTCACTTCTATGTATAAAAGTAGACATGTGTGCTCTGTGTCCATCTACTCACAGAGCTCTGTGAACAGATGTGAGTTAAGGGCATGTACTGTAATGTGGCTGATGATGTTAATCACATCCTGCAAAATGTTGTTTATTTCAGGTCACATTTTTCGGCTAGCCAGCATTTCTCTATGGATGACACAATGCATAAACTCATATTCAGAAGTGACCTCCTTGACCTGAATAGTGAAACCAGAAAGCCGTCCAGTCATGGCAGCTGTTCCGTCCGTGTACAAAATGACAGACACAAAATGACCAATTCAGTTTTCCTAATATGTAATCATTCATAGTTGAAAGACTTGAATAGTTCTGCAGCTGTGATGTCAGTTGACAACAAAAGTGCACATAACATATCCTCATGCACATTGTCCTGAAAAAATATATTTTACAAAAACAAGCATTGTTGCCTTGTTGTCTATGCTGGTAGACTCATCAACCTGGATTGTGTACCATGGCGACTCATTAATCCTCTCTAACAATTGTGCCTCAATATCCTCTGCTATTTCATCAATTTGTCTAGTTGTGGTGCTAGCCAAAACAAGGACATGTGCCACCTTTTGAACTGCAGCCTCTCCTACAAGTTCATGGCAATTATCCTTAGTAGCAGGCAGGTTCAACTCTTCACCAAGAGTAAAGGGCTTTTTTAGCAATGAGGTTAGCCATTCAGAATGATCCTCTCAGTGTAGACACATTTGATGAAGTCATGGCCTTCAATAATTGCTTCTATTCTTCGTGTTCACTTTTTTTTTTTTTTCACTCCAAGGGCTTGTCTTTTAATGCAGGCTGCTTGGTCTCTATGTAGTAAAACAATTTTGAAGGTTTCATGGCTTCATTGGATAGCTGGTCACCACATATTATATAAAGCAGGCTTGGAGAATGTGAATCACCTGTTGCAATGATACCATAATTTAAGTAGGACTTTTGGTATTTTCTTTTAAATGCTGCTTTCTTTTTTGGCTGTCTTAGAGTCTTCTGCTATCTCATCATTGGGTATTTCTACCGTTTCAAAGAAGCTCTCCAGCAACACTTGTTTTTACTCATTTTTTCCAGGATTAGCTTGTGGGCTTAACAAAACTAAAGTGCACAGTGTGGGAAAGATGTGTGGATGGAAGTGGTCAATAAAATAATGGGCAGGCCATGTGTGGACTAGAATAAGTGTTGGATTCTGACTTAGAGCCTGCCATGAAATGCAGGTGTACATTTGAAGATGCTCACTTTTCACTATAAAGCCTGCCACCAGATGCTGCTTAATTCTCACTTGCCATTCACTGATAGTGTTTTAATATCAGTCTGCAAGCAATTAATTTATTATGATCTCTGTGCAGCCAAACCTCTCTGCTAATGGTAATCTGTATATGCAGCCGCTCCCCAGCACTAGCATCACTGCCTCAGCTCTTCCTTAGATCATCAGGCATTAGATTCTCATAAGAAGCATGCAACCTAGATCCCTCACCTGTGCAGTTTACAGTAAGGTTCACGCTCCAATGAGAATCTTACGCTGCTGCTGATCTGACAGGAGGCAGAGTTCAGGCAGTGATGCAAGTGATGGGAAGCAGCTGTAAATACAGATGAAGCTTCAGTCGCTGACCCACTGCTCACCTTCTGCTGTGTGCACCATTCCTAACAGGTCACAGACTGGTACTGGTCCATGTCCCAGGGTTTGGGGACTGTAGTTTTATTGAATTAGTGTCTCCCACCATCCCTCCTTTTACTCCCTCCAAACACCTATTTTTCCATGTCTTTCTCTTGTAGTATCAAAGTTTCTAGTTTTTACCTCATGCTACTATATCCCCAAAGACGGTTTAGCCTTAGCTCTTTTTTTCCCGAAAAACTTTAACTGTGTTGAATGATGAGATGAAATTTTCCATGCACTCACTTGTATAGATTTTCCAACCTCACTTGTATATATTTGTGTAATTACTACTGCAATTAAGATACAAAACTATTCCATCACCACAAGAATCTTCCTTGCGTTATGTCTTTAATACTCACACCAACATGGTCCCTCCCACCATCCCTAAACCCTGGAAAACACTAATCTCTTTTCCATTTCTATACTTTTGTCATTGCCAGAATGTTATATAAGTGGAATCAAGCAGTATGTAACCTTTTGAGGCTGGCATTTTTTCCTCAGAATAATACCCTTGAGAGTAATTCAATTCATTGTATGTGTAAATCATTTGTTTCATTTTTATTGCTAAATAACATCCCATGGTATGGATTACCACAGTTTGTATAATTACTTATCTATTAAGGGACATTTTGGTTCTTTACAGTTTTTCGGCTATTACAAATAAAGCTACTATGAACATATTTGTACAGGTTTTTGTGTAGAGGTAAGTTTTTGTATCTCTAAGATAAATGCCCAGGAGTGCAATTGCTGGGTCATATGATAGTTGCTTGTTTACTTTTTAAAGAAAATTACAAACAGTTATCCAGAGTGACTGTACCATTTTATATTCCAACCAGCAAAATATGAGTAATCCCACTTCTACACATACTTGCCAGCATTTAGTGGGGTCACTGTTTTTCTTTTGTCCATTCTAATAGGCGTGTAATTATATTTCATTGTGCTTTTAATTTCCATTTTTCTAAGGCTTTTTTCCCATCCATATATTCTCTTTGGTGAAATATCTCTTCATTTCTTATTTGCTAATTTTTTTTTTTTTTTTTTTTTTTTTTTTTGAGACAGAGTCTCGCTTTGTTGTCCAGGCTAGAGTGAGTGCCGTGGCGTCAGCCTGGCTCACAGCAACCTCAAACTCCTGGGCTCCAGCGATCCTTCTGCCTCAGCCTCCCAAGTAGCTGGGACTACAGGCATGCGCCACCATGCCCGGCTAATTTTTTATATACATATCAGTTGGCCAATTAATTTCTTTCTATTTATAGTAGAGACGGGGTCTCGCTCTTGCTCAGGCTGGTTTTGAACTCCTGACCTTGAGCAATCCGCCCGCCTCGGCCTCCCAGAGAGCTAGGATTACAGGCGTGAGCCACCGCGCCCGGCCTTATTTGCTAATTTGTTTTTTTATTCTTTACTAGAGTTTTGAGTATTCTTTATATATTCTAGATATGAATCTTTTGTCATATATGTAGTTTCCAAGTATTTTCTTCCAGTTAGTACATTGTCTTTTAATCTTCTTTAATCTTCTTTATGGGGTCTTTCATAGAGAAAATTTTAGTTTCAATAAAGTCAAATTGAATTATTCTTTTTTTATGATCATGCTTTTGGTGTCAAGTTTAAGAACCCTTTATCAAGCCTTAGGTCCTGAAGATATTTGCTTATGTAACTTCTAATAGTCTTATAGTTTCACATTTACATTTAGTTTTTGCTACATTTTAAATTAAATTTTATGTAAGTGTGAAAATAAAGTTGAAGTTCATTTTTATTTTTTATCATTTTGCCTATATCAGATTTTTCCAACACCATTGGATGTAAAGGCCATCCTTCTTCCGTTGAATTGCTTCTGCACCTTTTTCAAAAGTCAGTTGAGCATATTTGGGTGGAGCTATTTGGGGTTCTCTATCATGTGCCATTATCTGTGTCTGTGTTTCCACCATCATCACACAGGTTTCATTATGATAGCTATATAAGTCTTAAAACTGGGTAGACTCATTTTTCAAATTTTCATCTTCTTTTTTTTCTATTTCATTATATTATGGGGGTACAGATATTGTTAGGGTTACATATATTGCCCCTGCCATCCCTCCCCCCCGCCCCCCCCTCGGTGCCCCAGAGCTTCAAGAGTGTTCAACCCCCAGGTGGTGCGCACCACACCCATTATATAAGTATACACCCTTCCCCTCCTCCCCCCTCCCACCTGCCCACCACCCAATATAAGTATGTGTTTTATTTTTTTATTTTGTTTTGGCATTTTGGTTACCTTGTATATCTTTGCCTCTCCCTAAGAAGGGTTAGAGGCATTCCCTTCCCCCCAACAATGCTCGCCACATCCCTAAGATGTGGGTCTCCCCCCCACAAAAAAATCCCTGGTGAGTACTACCACCATTTGAGCACCATAGTTTTAATCAGTCAGTACCGATTTGATGTGGAGCCCATCTTCCTGGTCTTGTGTCACCTCACTTTGGATAACAGGCTTAAGCTTAATCCAGGATAGCATAAACGGTGCTATCTCACTGTCGTTTCTTAGAATTGAGTAGTATTCCCTTGTGAGCATATACGAAATTTTAATTACCCACTCTGGAATTGATGGCCACTTGGGTTGTTTCCATGACCTTGCAATAGTGAATTGTGCTGCGATAAAAATTCGGGTACAGATGTCTTTATAATAGAATGTCTCATGCTCTTTTGGGTAGATGCCCAACAATGCTATTGCAGGGTCAAATGGTATTTCTATTTCTAGCTGTTTGAGGTATCTCCAAATTCTTTTCCATAAAGGTTGCACTAATTTGCAGTCCCACCAGCAGTGTGGGAGTGTTCCTGTCTCTTCACATCCATGCCAGCATTTGTTGTTTTGGAATTTTAGATACAGGCCATTCTTGCTGGGGTTAGGTGGTATTTCATTGTGGTTTTGATTTGCATTTCTCTGATGATTAGAGATGTTGAGCATTTTTTTTTATATATGTTTGCAGGCCATTATTCGGTCTTCTTTGGAGAAGTTTCTGTTCATTTCTATTGCCCATTTCTTGATGGGGTTGTTTGTTTTTTTCTTGTTAATTATTTTAAGTTCTAGATAGATTCTTGTTATTACACCTTTATCAGAAGTGTAGAGAGCAAATATTTTCTCCCATTCTGTGGGTTGTCTATTTGCTCTAATGATAGTTTCCTTAGCTGTGCAGAATCTTTTTAATTTGATCGGATCCCATTTATTTATTTTTGCTGCTGTGGCAATTGCCTTGCAGGTCTTCCTCAAAAATTATTTGCCTAGACCAATGTCTGATAGGGTTTTCCCAACATCTTCTTCTAGGATTCTTAAGACTTCATGCCTTAGGTTTAAGTCTGTTAACCATCTTGAGTGAATTTTTTGTGAGAGGTGAGAGGTAGGGATCCTGGTTCAATCTTCTGCATGTAGTTAACCAATTTTCCCAGTACCATTTATTGGAGAGGGATTCTTTTCCCCATTGTATATTTTTGTCTGCTTTATCAAAGATTAGGTTACCGTATACTGAAGGTTTCATCTCTGGTATCTCAGATCTATTCCAGATATCAATGCTTCTGTTCTTATGCTAATACCAGGCTGATTTAACTATTATTGCTTTATAATACAGCTTCAAGTCAGGAAGACTGATGCTTCCCAGTTTGTTCTTTTTACTTAAGATTGAAGCAGTAATTAAAAACCTTCCCAAATGGAAAAGTCCCGGGCCAGATGGCTACACTACAGAGTTCTACCAAACATACAAAGATGAATTCATACCTATACTGCAGAAACTATTCCACACCATTGAGAAGGATGGTATCCTTCCAAACTCATTTTACGAAGCCAATAGCACCTTGATACCAAAGCCAGGAAAGGACGCAACAAAAAAGGAAAATTATAGACGATATCCCTCATGAATATAGATGCAAAAATCCTAAATAAAATTTTAGCAAGTAGAATTCAGCAGCACATCAAAAAAATAATTCACCATGAACAGGTGGGCTTTATTCCAGGGATGCAAGGCTGGTTCAACATACACAAGTCTATAAATGTAATTCACTTCATAAAAAAGAATCAAGAACAAAGATCATATGATTCTGTCAATAGATGCAGAAAAAGTATTTGACAAAGTCCAACACACCTTTATGATAAAAATTCTTAACAAAATAGGTATGGATGCCTCATACCTTAAATTTATCAAATCCATGTATGACAGACCCACTGCTAATATCATTCTAAATAGGGAAATTGAAATCATTCCCTCTTTGAACCAGAACTAGACAAGGATGCCCACTATCTCTTCTACTATTCAACATAGTGCTCGAAGTCCTAGCAATAGCAATAAGGCAAGAGAGGGGTATTAAGGGCATCCAAGTGGGGGTAGATGAGATCAAACTCTCACTTTTTGCCGATGATATGATATGATATTATACCTAGAAAACCCCATGGACTCATCCAAGAGACTCCTAGATTTAATAAATGAATTTGGTAAAGTTTCAGGTTATAAAATCAACATACACAAATCAGAAGCATTCATCAAGCAGAAACTCAAATCAAAAATGCAATACCCTTTATTATAGCCCCAAAGAAAATTAAATATTTAGGATTATACTTAACGAAAGATTTATACAAGGAGAACTATGAAATACCAAAAAAAGAAATTGCAGATGATTTAAACAGATGGAAAAATCTACCTTGTTCATGGATCGGTAGAGTGAATATTGTTAAAATGTCAATATTACCTAAAGTGATCTACAGAATTAATGCAATTCCCATCAAAATACCACCAGCATTCTTTACAGATCTAGAAAAAATAATTCTTCACTTCATATGGAACCAGAAAAAACCTCGTATAGCCAAAGTAATCATCTTCTTTTTTGACATTGGTATTTTCTCAGATATAGTTCTAAGCCATTCTTCACCCATGTAGATTGCTATAGTCACTACTACAGTCACATTCACAGGTCTTGTACATGTTTTCTTAGATTTAAATTTTAATATGTCATTTTTAAACAATTGTCAATGGCATTATATTTTTAATTTTTGTTTCTGTGTGTTCATTTCTAGCAGATGTTGACCTTGTGTCCTGTGACATTGCTGAACTCACTTCAGCTCTAGAAACTATTTTTTTAATTTCAAAAAATTTTGTCTATGATTTCTTTTTCTTTTTGTCTGTGGTTCTGTTTTTTGTAGATTCCTTGGGAAAATAGCAAAAATTTTGTTTCTTCCTTTGCCATTTGTATGCTTTTTATTTTCTATTCTTTGTTTATTATGCTGGCTGAGACTTGCAACACTATGTTGAATAGCAAGCATGAGAGGAGACATCTTTGCCTTTTTTCTGTTATTAGTGGAGAAGCATTCAGGATTTTATCATGAAATATGATGTTAGCTGTGTTTTTTTGGTAGATGTTCTTTAAAAAGTTGAGGAAGTTCCTTCCTATTCTTAGTTTGCTGATAGTTTTTATTCTGAATGGATGTTTAATTTTGTCAAATGCTTTTTCTGTATCAATTGATATAATGATATGCTTTTTCTTCTTTAGCTTTTGATATGGTCAATTACATTGATTAATTTTCTAATGTTGAGCCAGCCTTGGATACTAACACCCACTTGGTCATGATATCCAATTCTTTTTATACATTGTTGGTTTATATTTGCTAATATGTGGTTGAGGGTCTTTGTGCTTAAGTTCATGAGAGAAATTAGTCTATCATCGTCTTTGCTTTTTTACTGTCTTTGGTTTTGGTACCAAGGTAACACTGGCTTCATAAAATGAGTTGGGAGGTGTCCCCTACTATTTGATGGATGAGTGTGCAAAACTGGTGTTAATTCTTCTTTAGATTTTATAATTCTCCAGCAAAATCATCTAGCCCTCAAGAGCTTTTAATTGCAAATTCATTTTCATTAATGTTTATAGGACTATTCGGGTTGTTGATTTCATTTTGGTTAAGCTTTGGTCTTTTGTGGTTTTTCAGGAATTGAACTGTTTTTTCTAAGTTGCCAAATTTATGAATGTAAAGTTGTTTGGAGCATTTCCTTATTATCTTCAATGGCTGTAGAATCTGTAGCGATATTTCCTGATTCATTTCTAATATTGATATCTGTGTCTTCTCCCTTTCAATCTTTGTCGGAGTTGCTAGAGGTTTATTAATTTTATTGACATTTTCCAAAGGAACCAGCTTTTTGTTTCATTGATTTTCTTTGTTTTCTTGTTTTTAATTTCATTGATTTGTGACTTTAACTTTTTTTTTTTTTTTCGTTTCTTTCCTTCTGCTTGCTTTGGGCTTAATTTGCTCTTTTCCATTCTTTGGTGGTGAGATCTTAGATTATTGATTTTAGAAATTGGTTATTGGTATGAAAAGTAATTTTTGATTAAAATGTGAACATCCTGAATTTTGTTATGGGACTCTGAATCTTATTTAAATCTTGTGTTTTAGCAGGCCTCCTGCAAAAGAAGGCAGGTTCCACTTTGTTACTGCCAGGTGGGGAGGGAAAGTCCAGGTTTTTCACATGGCTTCCATTGATACCTGATGAGGAGGGGCACCTTGCTATTGCTAAGCTGTGCTGGAGCACAGACTCCCCACTAGGCCTCTGTTGATACCATTCTGGCTTGGAGGAGGAACATGCCTCATTATTGTTTTCCTCCACTTACCTTGCAGGTGACTGGCTGGCCTCCTTACCAATGAGCGAGTGGTATTTAAAGTCCTGGCTTTCCAATAGGTCTCCTTTGACACAATGCCAGTGAGGAGGAGGAGGGACTTCTTGTTATTTCCAGGTTACAATAAAAGTCCTGACTCAGCTTTTTCTGGTGGTAGGGGTAAAAGGAGGAGTACCTTGCTACACCCTAGCAAGGATGCAATTCTAGTTTGGAGAGGGGCTGCAATTTTTCTGTGGTGTTTGGATGGATTAGAGTGATTTTTCTCTAAAAAATTATGTCGTGCTAGGCTGCCACTTTATCAGTCCTTTGGCTAAAGAAAAACAGTAGCTGTTTGTTTTGTTTTTTTGTCTGAGCCCATTGGCTTTTCTGGGTTGCTAGCTTCTCTAGTATCTAGCCTGGTATATATGAAGCAAAAAGAAAACCCAAGGTATTCACTGTTGTGTTGTTCCTTGAGTCCTGAGGTCTGTAGCCAGTCTGTTTCTCTTCATATTTGAGAGTTTCCTTATATATGTTTTTATGTAATGTTCAGAATCTTTAGCTGTAAGTAGGAAAAGGACTAACAAAAAATGTCTATTCCATCTTTCCAGAAGTACAAGTCCAGATTTATCTCTAAGAATTTTTTATGTCTTTAGTTTTGTTCTTTGTGATTATATCAAGATGTTCTACTTTGTTTGTTACCAACATATTGTTATAGTCTCTTATTAGGTGCTTATGATTTATTTAATTGTCAGAATGTTGGTTTGAACTTTCATTTTTGTCTTTGTCATCTTTGTTCATCATTTTATTATTTTATTTTCAATGTTTTCTTTTCACTGAATGTATTCAGTTCTTCCATAGTGCAAATCATTTTTTCTGGGATTTTGTTGGTTTGTTTGTTTCATTAGGTCATGATTTCTGCTCCTGTCTTTTTCATATTATGCTCCTGTATGTCACTGTTTTTCTATTTCTACATACAGAAGTCCTCCCTAATTTATGAGGGATATGTTCCAAGACTCTCAGTGGATGCCTGAAACCATGGATAGTACTTAACCTTATGTACATTGTATTTTTGCTATACATACATACATACCTATGATAAAGTTTAATTTATAAATTAGGCACAATAAAAGCTTAACAATAAAACTAATAATAAAATAAAACAATTATAATAATATACTGTAAAATTTATGTGAATGTGGTCTCTCCCTCTCTTTCTCAAAATATCTTAATGTTTTCAGACCGAGATTGTTGACTATGTGTAACTCCAACCATGGAAAGTGAGACCACGGATAAAGGGGGACTACTGTATTTGGCACGGTATTTCTTTTTGTCTTACTTGTAAAGTGGGATGCTCTATGAAAACTATTTGCTCTAGTTTAATGTGTATAAAGTATCCTGATTCTTTCCCACTATATCTGAGACCTGTTGTCTCAGTTTTCATATGAGAGTTGTACACTAAGTATTCTACTCATGTTTTTCTTTTCTAATCTAATTAACTTTCAAAACTGGTGGTGCCCAGAGAGAGGGACAGGGACTTCTGGAAGTTGGTATAGATCTTGAATGTATTTGTCATTTTCTAGATAGCCTTAACAAGCACTGATGTCATAGAAGGAGTATCGGGAGGTTAATGTTATATCTGAATGGGTAAAATTTCTGAAGAAACAATTTATGAGGCTATATTATTTTTCTTAATTTTATTGGGTCCAGGGAAGTTACATTATATAGTGTAATCATGCTTTACTTGATATTAAGAAACTATCATAGATATTTCTTTTTTTATTTTCTTTCTTTTTTCCCTTTTCTTTATTAAATTTCAGAATATTATGGGGGTACAAACATTTTGATTACATATATTGCCTTTGCATTGCCCAAACCAGGGCTACAAGCATGCCCATCCCCCAGTTAATTTATAAATTGATTTATTCTTCCTTTAATTTTCCCAGCAGATTGGTAGCCCCAAGAACTGTTGTGTGAGGGTATTCTACACATGTTTTAAATTGTTCCTTCAAATCCATGTGGAGCCTTAGAAACTCTGCTTTAGATAGAGACAGTCACCTCAAGTTCTCATGCCCTGTGCTTCATCAGCCTCTCACCTGAAATTGTCTTAACTCACCTCTCAGCCAATGGAGGAAACATAAGTGAAACCCATGAGGAAAATTCTCTGAAATTTAAAAATACAAAATAGAGATTACTGGCCTTGATTTTCTATTGTCTGGGATATATTACAACTCTATAGAGCAGAGGTTAACTTGTATGTATTTTATATCTGGTAGAGATGAAAATAATTTATGCCCATTGGAACAGAAAACCCCCCAAGCGTTCATGGGCCAATTGGACATTAACCAGTTTTTTATTTAACCCAGCAGTCTAACTCTACAATTTCTTTGTTAAATTGCCTATATATTAATACCTAACTTTTCAAATGCTTTTTGGACTTTTAAAAATCATCTTTTAAGTTTCCTTGCTTTTTAATAAACTAAATAATATTTCAAAATTGTTTATTTTATATTTTTCTTAGTTTCACGATTTTACCTTTTTGAAAATTATATTTTAACCATTTTGGAGGTGTCACTGAGATGCACCAGTGGAATCACCTGTTAGAGTCCAGTAAACTATGTCTATGGGCTGGTTAAGCCTAAGCCTGTCTGCTCCTGGCTCTTGGAGTGAATTCCTAGTGGCAGTAAAACTTTCATTTTGCTCAATCTCTGTTTTCCTGAGTTGCTTTTTTCCACTTTCTGTGATTTTATATTTCTATATTTGTTTCTGTTTTGTACTGAACTGGTATGTTATTTTCCATTGCTAGCAGCAGTGATTAGAAATTTGCTTTTATGGTCTGACCATTTGGTGATATCTGTCAGATGCATGATAGATATTTATTTTCTGCTGTGTGAAAGATGAAAGAGAATATGGTTTATTAATCTTTTTTCATTTTTTCTATTTACTAGCATAAATCAATTAAGAATTTTGTGTCTATTAGGGATATAAAGAGCTCTTTGAGATTTCAAATGGGGAGTTTGAGTGTTAATGTTGACCTGTGGCTGAAGTTGTAGAGCAGAAGCTATATGGATAGGCTCTCTTTGTGTCTATGCACCTGTAATTTATAAAAGGACTTTATCTCTCATGATGTCATTGTGCAATGTTTTCCACTTCCATGAAGTATTATTAGTAAGTTAGATTATTACGTCCCTTAAACTTAAAGGAGTACTGTTGTGATTTATTTATAGAGATAAGTAAACACATATATAAACTTAATATCCTTCAAAATCACAAAAAGTATATTTTTTAAAAATCCTGACCTAATATCTCTAAATGTGCAATACATTTAAAAAAAATTCTTACATAAATACCTAGCCCAAAATATTTTTAATCCAAGTGTATATAATTAAGTTGAATCTTCAGACAAATTAAACTGGAGTTTGGTTAAAATAATAAATTCTAATTCTTTGTCTTTTTCTTGAGTCTGTCACTATGTATAATGCAAGCATTTTGGTTTTGGTTTTGTTTTCCTTAGATTTGGGTTTGCTTTCTATTACAGTGATGAGTTAATCTCAACTTCTATACTTCTTATGTTGATTTACTAATCAAATAAGTTAATATTATTTCCAGAAAACATTTAAGATTGTAAAAAGGATTAATTTGTGTTTAGCTAAATTGCATTATTATTCTGACTCATTTTTTTTTTTTTTTTTTTTGAGACAGAGTCTCACTTTGTTGCCCAGGCTAGAGTGAGTGCCGTGGCGTCAGCCTAGCTCACAGCAACCTCAAACTCCTGGGCTCGAGTGATCCTTCTGCCTCAGCCTCCCGGGTAGCTGGGACTACAGGCATGCGCCACCATGCCCGGCTAATTTTTTATATATATATCAGTTGGCCAATTAATTTCTTTCTATTTATAGTAGAGACGGGGTCTCGCTCTTGCTCAGGCTGGTTTTGAACTCCTGACCTTGAGCAATCCGCCCGCCTCGGCCTCCCAAGAGCTAGGATTACAGGCGTGAGCCACAGCGCCCGGCCTCTGACTCATTTTGATATCAGTGGTGAATACGTTTCACACTCTTTCAGTTTAAATCAAATTTCCAAGATCCTTAGATGACTTACAAATTTTATTTAATATTAAGCTGAGTTAATTAAAGGATAAATATTAGATGCTATAGGGGAGAAAAAGGAATATCTTTTCTTCACCGATTGCAACATTCATGGTGACACCCATATAAAAAAAGAGAGATTGACAAGAGAAAAGCATAACAGTTTTATTTAACCAAAGTTTTATGTGACACAGAAGCCTTCAGAAATGATGCAAAGACCTAGGGAAAACTATGTATTTCTATGCTTAGGTTTGATGAAGACTGGACAGTCATGTAAAAGTATGATTGAACACAAAGGGGGAACTTAGCAAGGCCTGTTTGTTCAGTCTTCTTGGCCTCTCTGTGTAATATTCCTTTCCTCCAGAGAGGATACCTGTCACATAGGATCTTCTGACCTACTTTCAAGAGAGGTTGGTTCGAGAATTCTTTTATAGCCAAGTTCACACAGAAAGGCAAAAGAAAGTCAGAGTGACCTTTCTGCTTCTTTCTTTTCTCAATTTCCAAGGTGCCATATTGTTGGGTAGTGTGTCCTGCACCTCATCAATGCCTAGATAATTTCTAAGTAAAATTGAATACTCAAACATTGATTACTAAACATAATTTTAAGTTTATATGCTTTTACTGATTTTTTTTATATTCCTCATTATTTTTATATTCCTTACAGTGGCTATATCTTGGGGTAACATTAATGAACATGTTCATTTATGCCACTTTAAGAAGGTGTAAAAATGATGTGTGTGGCTGCAGGTAATGAGTTTTCTTAGTGCACTAAAGTATTTGACAGAGAGTTCTAAAATTATAGACCTTCCAGTTTTTCTGTGAAATAGAAGTTCATGTTCTTTTGTAAAGTCTATAATTAATATGGTTGGTCGAGACTACACTAGGAGCAATAGTACAAGATAAATATACCTAAGTATGTAAGGTAATGGGATATAATTTTGTCTATCAAGAGAAAAAGGAGGCAAATTTTTCTTGAAGGTCTGGCTGTCCCAAAATGTCAAACAGTTTAGTGAAAGATAAAATCTTAGTGGGTATAAAAATTATAAAGGGATTGAAGAAAGGTAGTATGTATTTGCCTTGTTATATAATATTAATATTTGAGCATGGAAAAAGTGGTTAAATGTTTTAAAATTTTGATAAAGTTGGATTATTTCTGATGAGTTTATTTTCAAGAAAAAAGAATAGTGAAATCTTTGCTACCTAATATTATATAAATGCAAGACTAAAATATGGCTTTTTCCTCCTTTGAAATTATTAACTTATCTTAAAGCTCTTAACAGGAGGCAATAAAAGTTATTATTTATCTTCTGTAGGTAATTTCCTATCTCACCAACATATTTTTTTCCATGTTGTTTGGATGATTATTTAAAACAACAACAACAAAAACAACACAGATTATTTACCTGTCAAACAGATAAACTTCCTATACAATTGCATTAACTTCTCATATAATTTTTTTGTATTTCAAAATATTACAGGTGTACAAATGTTTTTAGTTACATGGATTGTTTGTGTTAGTGCTTGAGTCAGGGCTATAAGTGTGCCCATTACCCAGATAGTGTTCATTGCACCCATTAGGTAGGTTTTTGACCATCCTCTCATCTCCTCTCCCCCGTTTGATTTCCACTGAGTTTTACTTCCTTCTGTGCACATGTCTGCTCATTGGTTAGTTTCGATTTAATAGTGAGTACATGTGGTGTTTATTTTTCCATTATTTAGATACTTCATTTAGGATAATGGTCTCTGATTCCATTCTAATTATTTAAAAAGGCATTAATTCATCCTTTTTATGGCTGAGAAGTATTCCATTCAAGTCCCATTTATTTATTTTTGTTGTTGCTGTAATTGCCACTGGGGTCTTAGTCATAAATTCTCTACCTAGGCTGATATCTAGAAGGGTTTTTTTTTCCTACATTTTCTTCTAGAACTCTTATGATTTCATGCCTTACATTTAGACTTTTATCCACCTTGAATTAATTTTTGTGAGTGATGAGAGATATGGATCTTGTTTCATTCTTCTACATGAGGCTCTCCAATTATCCGAGGACCATTTATTGAATAGGGATATTTTCCCCAGTGTATGTTTTGTCTGCTTTGTCAAAGATCAGTTGGCTGTATTTGGATGATTTTATATATGGGTTATCAGATCTGTTCCATTGGTCTATATTTCTATTATGTGCCAATACCATGGTGTTTTGGTTACTGTTTGGTTTGCTGTTTGGTATAGTGTGAAGTCTGATAATATGATGCCTCCAGATTTGTTCTTTTTGCTATTAGCTTATTGCTGTTAGCTTAGTTTTGGCTATTTGGGCTCTTTTCTGATTCCAAATAAAGGGTGGAATTATTTTTTCTACATCTGTGAAATATGACATTGGCATTTTGATGGGGCTTTCATTGAATCTGTAAATCACTTTGTGTAGTATGGACATTTTAGCAATGTTGATTCTACTGATCCATGAGCATGATATGTTTTTCCATTTGTTTTTGTCATCTGTGATTTCTTTCCTCAGTGTTTCAAATTTCTCTAGAGATCTTTCACCTCCTTGGATAAGTATATTCCTAGGCATTTTATTTACTTTGTAGCTGTTGTGAATGGCATTGAGTCTTTGATTTGGCTAGCAGCTTGACTGTTATTAGCATATATGAATGCTACTGATTTGTGTACATTGATTTTGTAATCTGAGAGTTTGTTGAATTTCTTTATCAATTCTAGGAATCTCTTGGTGGAGTCTTTGAGGTTTTCTAGATATAAAATCACATAATCAGTGAAAAGTTATAGTTTGACCTCCTCGTTCCCAATTTGGATATCTTTTATGTCTTTCTCTTGCCTGATTGCTCTGCCTAGGACATCCAGCACTATGTTGAATCAAAGTGGTGACAAGGGGAACCCTTGTCTTGTTCCAGTTCTTAGTGGGAATGTTTTCAACTTTTCCCCATTCAGTATGATATTGGCTCTGGGTTTGACATATATGTTTTTTAAAAGTTTGTCTATGTTTCTTCTATGCCTAGTTTGTTGAAGGTTTTTATCATGAAAGGGTGCTGAATTGTGTCAAATGCTTTTTCTGCATCTGTTTAGAGATGATTACATGGTCTTTGTTTTTACTTTTGTAAATTACATTATTAATTTACATATGTTGAATCATCCTTGCATACCTGGGATGAAGCCCACTTGGTCATGGTGAATTATTTTTTTAATGTGCTATTGAATTTGTTTTGCTAGTATTTTATTGAGGATTTTTGCATCTATATTCATAAGGGATATTTGTCTGTAGTTTTTATTGTTGTGTCCTTTCCTAGACTTGATGTCAAGGTGATACTGGCTTCATAGAATGAGTTGGGAAGGATTCCTTCCTTCTTGATGTTATGGAATAATTTATGAAGCATGGGTACCAGCTATTCTTTGTAGGTCTGGTAAAATTCACTTGTGAATCCATCTGGTCTGACATTTTGTTGTTGTTGTTGTTGGAAGAGTTTTTATTACTGCTTCAATCTCACTGCTCATTATTGGTCTGTTCATGTTCAGGAGTTCTATTTTTTCCTGATTGAGTCTTGGGAGGTTGTGTGTTTCCAGGAATTTTTCCATTTCCTCTATGTTTTCAAATTTAAGTGTGCAGAGATTTTCATAGTATTCACAGATAATATTTATATTTTTGTGGTATCAGTTATAATATCTCCTGTTTCATTTCTGACTGAGCTTATTTGGGTCCTTTCTCTTCTATTCCTGGTTAATCTAGCAAGAGGTCTTTCAATGTTGTTTAACTTTTCAAAGAACCAACTTTTTGTTTCATTGATCCTTTCTATTTTTTGTTTGTTTGTTTTGTTTTGTTTTCCCTTTCATTAAGTTCTGCTATCACCTTATTATTTCTTCTCTTTCCTTCTGGCCTTGGGTTTGGTTTCCTTTTCTAGTTCCTTGAGATGTGTCATTAAATTGTCAGTTTGTCATATTTCTGTTATTGAAGTAGACATTTAAGGCTATGAATTTTTCCCTTATGACTGCTTTTGCTGAATGCCATAGATTTTGGTAGCATGTGTCCCCTTTGTTGTTCAGTTCAGGGAATCTTCTGATATCCATCTTAATTTCATTATTGACCCAACAATTGTTCACCAGTGGGTGGTTTAATTTACATGACATTTTATAGAATTTAGTGTTTCTTTTGGAGTTGATTTCTACTTTTATTCCACTGTGATCTGAAAAGATGTATGGTATGATTTATATATTTTTTGAATTTGTTGAGCCATGCTTTGTGGACTAAAATATGATAAAACGTGAAAAATGTTCCATGCGCTGATGAGAAGAATGTAAATTCAGTAGTTTTTGGCTGAACTGTTTTGTAAATGTCTCTTGGGCCCATTTGTTTCAGAGTCCCCTTTACATCCAGTGTTTCTTTATTTTTTGCTTGGATTATCTGTCCAGTTCTGTCAGTGGGGTGTTGAAGTCCCTGGCAATTACATTGTTGCTGTTTATCTTTTTGCTTAGATCAAGTAGGATTTGCTTTATGAATCTGAGTGCTCCTGTGTTAGGTGCATAAATATTTACAATTGGTATGTCTTCTTGTTGAATTGCTCCCTTTACCATTACATAAGGACCATCTTTGTCTTTCTTTATTATTGTTGATTTAAAGTTAATTTTATCTGGTATGAGAATGGCTACACCTGCTTTCTCTTGGTTTCCATTTGCATGGTGTATTTTTTCCATCTCTTCACCTTGAGTCTGTATGAGTCCATGTAGGTTAGATGTGTTTCTTTAAGACAGCAGATACTTAACTTGTATTTTTTTATCCATTCAGCCAGCCTATGTCCCTTTAGTGGGAAATTTAAACCATTCACAATGATTGATGGAATTGATATATGGGATGTTGTTCTGTTCATCCTGTTGAGTAGTACCTTATTGCTTTGTTTTACCTCTTGAACTATTGTTTTTTTATGAGCTCTGAGCTTTAGTTTTTGGGTAGATTTACTCTCATGGGTGACTATTGTGCTGATCCATGTATGATGCAGTTCTAAATATTTCCTGCAGGGCAAGTCTGTCTTGACAAATTCCTTCAGTCATTGTTTGTCTGGAACAGTCTTTATTTCTCCTTCACATATGAAACTTAGTTTTGCAGGATACAAAATTGTAGGCTGGCAGTTGTTCTGTTTAAGAAGGCTGAAGTTGTGGCCCCAATCCCTTCTGGCTCGTAAGGTCTCAGTTGAGTAGTCTGCAGTTATCCTTAAAGGTTTTCCTTTGTAAGTTACTTGATGTTTTTGCCTTATAGTTTGCAGGAGTTACTCCTTTGTGTTGACTTTGGCCAGTCTGATGACTATGTGTCTTGGTGATTGCCTCTTTGCAATGAATCTCCCAGGTGATTGTTGAGCTGCTTGTACTTGGATGTCTAAATCTCTAGTAAGACCAGGGAAGTTTTCCTCAATTATTCCCTTAAATAGGTTTTCCAGCCCTTGTGCATTTCACCCTCAGGGATGCCTATGATTCTTATATTTGGCCAATTTACATAATCCCATATTTCTTGTAGGCTTTGTTCATTCCTGCTAATTCTCTGTTCTTTATTTTTTTTAATCTTTATTTATTTTTTTTTATTTCGGCATATTATGGGGGTACAGATTTTAAAGTTTCAATAAATGCCCGTTTCCCCCCCTCCCCCCACAAGTCTGAGTCTCCAGCATGACCATCCCACAGATGGTGCACATCTGACTCATTATATATGTATATACCCGCCCCCTTCCCCCCTCCCACCTGCCCAATACCCAATTACTGTAGTACCTATGTGTCCACTTAGGTGCTACTCAGTTAATACCAGTTTGCTGGAGAATATATCTGGTGCTTGTTTTTCCATTCTTGGGAAACTTCACTTAATAGTATGGGTTCCAGCTCTAACCAGGAAAACATAAGATGTGCTATGTCACCATTGTTTCTTAGAGCTGAATAGTACTCCATGGTATACATATACCACATTTTATTAATCCATTCTTGGATTGATGGGCACTTGGGCTGTTTCCACAGCCTTGCAATTATGAATTGTGCTGCTATAAACATTCGAGTGCAGGTGTCTTTTTTGTAGAGTGTCATTGGATCTTTTGGGTAGATGCCCAGCAATGGGATTGCTGGATCAAATGGTAGATTCACTTGTATCGCTTTAAGGTATCTCCATATTGGTTTCCACAGAGGTTGAACTAGTTTGCAGTCCCACCAGCAGTGTAGGAGTGTTCCTCTCTCTCCACAACCACGCCAGCATTTATTGTTTGGAGACTTTTTGATAAAGGCCATTCTCACTGGAGTTAAGTGATATCTCATTGTGGTTTTGATTTGCATTTCCCTGATGATTAGAGATGTTGAGCATTTTTTCATATGTTTGTTGGCCATTCTTCTGTCTTCTTTAGAAAAGTTTCTGTTCAAGTCCTTTGCCCACTTTTTAATAGGGTTATTTGATTTTTTCTTCCTGATTTTCGTGAGTTCTAAGTATATTCTAGTTATCAGTCCCTTATCAGATGCATAGGATGCATGTTCTTTATTTTTGACTGACTGAATTAATTTGAAAGAGTTGTCTTCAAGCTCTGAGATTCTTTCTTCTGCCTGGTCTAGTCTATTTTTAAAACCTTCCACTGTGTTTTGCATTTCCTTAAATGAATTTTTCATTTCCAGAAGTTCTATTTGATTTTTTTAATATGTAAATCTCTTTAGTGAACTTTTCGTTCAGCTTCTGACTTGTTTTTCTGGTTTCTTTGAGTTGATTTTTCATTTTGTCTTGAATTTCATCAGGTTTCCTTGCAATCTATATTTGGAATATTTTATTTGTCATTTCAGTTTTTAATTTGGTTGGTATCCATTGCTAGAATGCTGGTGTTCACCTTTGGGGTGTTCTTTATATAATTATTTTTAAAATGTATTATTCACACTTTGATTATCTAGGTGAGCAAGTATTATTTTTCAGGCACCCATCATTCTATCTAAATAAATTTACTGAATCTCTGCTATCTCTCTTGATTTTACTTTCCCAAGATATTATCTAAGTTGAGAAATACATAAATAAAATTTCAAGGTATCTTTTTCATTTAAAGTGATCTTTTAGATTTTCCAGTGGGCCCTTGGAAAATCACCAAGATTTATAATTTATTGTATACAAGAAAAGATGCTAGAAATAGGCTTGAGAAGCTCAATATATCTTAATTAGCTGAATACTGTTGTAAGTATTACATGGAAATATGTCAAATCAGAAGAGATTCTTAGTCTTCCTAAGGTTAAATTTGTATAGGTAAAATATTATTAATATAAATATTTCAGAGTATAGATTTTGTGGGAAAGCCCAAGGGATTTGCCAATGCCTACAATGCTGTAATGCATCCTTATACTTTGAGAAATCATTGATCAAACCCTTACAGTTGCTTACTGCACTCCAGTAGAAAATTCTAATATTATTAGTGCTGTGATAAATTGACCTCAGCCTCTTGGTCTCATTATCAATGGTTTTCTACTTCTTGGTATTTGCTGGAAGTCTTTGGTATAAGCTAAAAGCTAAAATTGTGGCTTTAACAAAGAAAGATAATCACAGAGCCTTTTGGAAAGTATTGTTAACAGGTACTCTGAATCATTGACACTTCAAATAATCAACTTTGAACTACAATCTTTCCAAATGACATGGCTTAAACAACTGTTGATCTGTATCATGAACTGAGTCAGGACTTTCAGGACTCTGTTTTAGTCCAGAAGTGGAAAGACTTAATAAAAACAGATTGCTAACCTAATGGAACCTAATGGAACAAAATTCAATTTATAGGATTGAGGAAGAAAATCCTATTATAGTTATTTAGTTGGAACTTTATTTGATTTATTTTTTAAAAGTTGATATTTAGTGATATGTAAGGAAGCCCTATTTGTTATTTAAAGCTATTTCTAAATCTTAATCTAGTGGACTATGCTTCTGTAAACTAAAATGAAATGTTTTAATGGTATCTGATTCTGACTGGCCTCTCAGAATTCAGAAACAATTAACTTTCATTTGAGTGTCCTTACTTTTCACAGTAGTGTTATTTATTTGCATAGATTCAATAAGAATCTATCATCATTTTACCCAGATATAACTGAAGAAATTGATTGTGCAACCATGGCCATACCCAGAATATAATATTTATAAATGATTCTCATAAAATCAGATATATCAAGCCCACTCTTAAAGAACAAGTGTTGCCTCTCTCTCTCTCTCTCTATATATATATATATATGTCTCAAATGCCCACAAAGCCAACAAAACCAGTTCAGTATCTGGCTTACAGGGTCTCACAAGAGGTAAGAGAAGTCATTTTTCTAACAGGCCAGGGACTTTGAAAAGTTTGGGGACCACCATCAACTTCTGGATAAGTGTATTTTTCTTTATTTTTCCATGAGGAGTTCTTAAAGCTAATTTCATTATTTGATTACTTCATATACAAATTCGTTGTTTGTACTATTATCACTTTTTTTCATTTCACTAGGTTTTGGAGAGGTGGTTTCTGATATATATAAATATATTTAGTCATTGATGGTCTCCTGGGACTACACAAATAAGATTTCCATCATGATGCATGTCTCATGTTATGGTATTCTTTTTTTAAATTGCCAAGGGATATGTCATTTTGCAAAATTATTCAGTTTTACTATAATTATTTTTTAATTTGGTATATCTGAGAAATTATATTTTATTGACTACTTTGAATTTCTCTTATTTTTTTAAAATATTAAAGTCTAGAATTTATGATTTTATAATTTTGAAGAATGTACTACTTAAGAAACTTTTTTAAAAACAGGCTCATTTTATAAATTTTTTAAATGTATAAGTAGTATCACCTTTACTGAATTTTTAAAAATTGACAAGATGGTGTGGTCTAGAGAAAGGTATCCTAGAATTGAATCTACAGAAAACTTAAAATTTGGGACAGATAAGAAAATATCCACAGACAAAAATACTTTGCTTTCTAAATTACTTATGTACTTAACTAATTAATAGTGGAATTCATCAGGACTGCAGAATAAGAATCATTAGAATCAGAAAATTATGTTTTTCAAAATCTATATGCATTAATTTATAAATGATTTCTGCATTGATAGTTTTAATTTTTATTTTATGCTAGGGCAAATTTATTTCCATGAAATTTATCTTTAAATAACTTATTATCAGAGGAAAGCATGTTTTGGATTTTTAGGAACTTTTTTAGCACACAGATTTTGAAAATATCCCTTTCCTAGAATCATAGAAACTTAAAAGTATAAGCAATATATTATGTTCTTTAATGTGTACATTCTTTAAAATACCTAGTTATTTCCATTTTCTTATGTGAATTGTTTTAATCTCTTTAATTTTCATTCAAATACATCTTCTAAAGAAATTATTGCACATTAATTTTATTATAATACCCTCTAATTAAAGAGTTGTAAAAGCCAAAGAGAACCTTCCCAAGAAAAGTCTCATTAATTCGAATACCAATGACTAAAATATTTCACCACCAAGGGATTTGATCATTCATGCCAAAATTTCTCTCAATTTATTACCACATTTACAAGCAACTAAAATGAATGTTCTTCTATTGCTTTACTTTTGTGAATTAAATCACTTTTGTTTTCTAAAATGGGAATTTTACAACCCCAAGTTTTATGTTTCTGAATATTTATGGAAATAAAATACTCCCTTTCCTAAAAACTAATGTAATTTGTGTATATAACATTTCTGGGTTTGGTCATAAATTGTAATGTAATATCTTCCATTTAAGTAATATAAGTCCCATATTTCTTGAGATATCAGCCTAAATATATTTCAGTGTTGTATCTATATATAATTGTTGGTTGCAGTGCCACCATGGCTAAGTACTAATGTAAACAGAGGTTTCAGTAAAAGCCAAATACAGAGCAATATCTTTTGGCATATTATCATATTTTGCAAACAGAATTTGTGACATGTGATCTTACAGGTAGCAGTATCAGTGTACTTGTGGAAGCAATGGCTGAAGTATTTGATGGTAGTTCCGTATCACTTGTATGAGGCTTTTAAAGCAAACTCTAGTCATGGATGTCATGGATGAGTATATGGCCTGTGGAATCAGTTTTTATTCAGGTCCCACTTAGGGGTCAGACCACTAACACCAACTAGTCTAGTGGCATAGACTAGTTGTAGGATTCCTAGGTAACTGATTGAAACTCATCTTTTTCTTTTGTAAGAATAGAGATAAAATATATTATCTTAATATATAGGTCATAAATGCATTATGAATATTAAACTAAAACATTAAGGCATTTGAGATGGTGCCAGGCTTGGAGTCAGCACAAGTGTATTCATTCTCATTCTTATCATATACTTTTTAATGAAGAAATTTTTTTTTACCAAAAGATATTAATCCAGAATTTTATGAATGATATATGTGTATATAAGTATAAATATATATATATATATATCAATGAGGTTATATACACATATCATATATATTTTATTTTTGCTTAACTCTTATTCATTTCTACCTCCTCAGAGGTAGATTTATTTCTGCTCTACCTCTTTACTGATGCCACTCTATCTGGCATCAAAAAGTTACTCCACCAGCTTTGTAAAATACTCCTTCCTTCAAATAGCTTCCAAATAGTGGTCAATTATCAAAACCGCCTTGCTGAAGTAATTTGTAAATATTCTAGTGCAAAATAACTTCTAGTTCTCTTACAAGAATTTGCAAGAAAAATTAATATGCATTCATATTCAAAGCCTATTAATGAATCTACATCAATATTAATGCTTCCTTTGTTAATAGTGACACTTAGTAGCAAGCTAAGTGTTACAGAAATACTATCATAATCCTATGCAGTATCAACAGTTATACTTTGAAAGATTGTAAAGGATTTGAATTTGGATGCTTAACATGGGTTATTTTTAGAAAGGGAGAAGCAATAAAATAATGGGAAAAAGGGAAAGAGGAGAGAATGGAACTATTTTATAGAAGGAAATAGATGTTTATAGTATATTCTGATTTGGTTGCACAAAAAATATTGTAAAATTCTAAGAGTCATATTTGCCAAGATATGTTGAAAAACTGTTGCATTCAGAGGCAAGTGACCTAGATGTCATATTCTAATTTCTACCCTTGATTACTTTAGAATTGAACCTAGATTTAAATGTAGTAGTTCAGTCTGATAGCCATACTCCTGTGGATGGTGGTAAAAGAATGAAATAATAATACCTAAAAATTATTGTGACTATAAAGGGAAAGTTAACCATCCAGTTTTACTCATAGTCCGTGGCTTTATTTTGCATATATGTACATTTAATTGATCAAGTTCTCTGCTTGTGATTAATTACATGAACAGTGTTAGTTCAGTGTTCCCCGAAATATAACATGCATTGTATGACAGAAAGTGTTCTGACTCCCAGAATATTTTAGAATCCTGAACTAAGTAAGCTCCAACCTTCTTGTTTACTGTATTATTTCTCCAGAACTTATTCTGAAAATCTATACAGTGATGTTCTAAGAAGGGGGAAGGGGGAATGGTTTATGGCATATTCTACACTTACATAATGATAAAACCCTTGTTCCCTGGAGCACTTCTTCAGGGTGGTTAGGAGAATCATTTTTCTACCTCAGCCTTGACAGGATTTTAGTGTGCTTGTACTTTTTGATAATTCAATATCCCTTGATTTTTTTGTTTAGACATTTTATGTATATTTTATTAATATTTCCATTCCACTATGATATCTTCTCATCATGAGGTATTCTAAATTCCTTGACTATGGAACTCCTAAATCTAATTGATTTTTTTCTGGATTCCTAAAACTGATTTTACTATGGCTTTAAAGTATGGCCTCACATCATTTTCCCCGCCACAGCTACTCTTCTCTGGATAGGAGGTAATAAGTGGCCAGGTTTGGTGGAGGTGGAAGTTTCAATCAAGGTCAGCAGATTTATGGCACAACAAGCACAATCCCAAGTGACCATGGAATTTGGATCTGTGACTCAAGACTCCCTTCATAAATGTTGTCACCACTCATCCCAATATTTCTATATGCAAGTGCTAATAAGAATGCTCCTTAGAGTGGAATATATATAAGTGGGAGTTGGGGGTAGGAAGCCATACATACTGGTTCTAACTCCTCTCCAACTTCACCTCCAAATTAGCAGGGACAACACTTAACAGAATATCATATACAGCCTGGACTAACCCTGATTGCCCTTAAACTGGAAAAGAGGGCTGTGAGCCAGTGAGTTCTCCTTTACAGCGAGAGGGTCTCAGCAGGTAGCTGATCAACTCATATACCTGAAAGCCTTTATCATCTCATTAGTTTCCAATTGTCTGCTCCTCAGTACTCTCACACATCATTTAGCTAAAGCCTCAGCTGGTCTTTGTCACTTCTCATCAGGAGATCTGCATCCCAGTGATATCAAATCGATTTTAGATCACAATATAAGTCAAATTGTAAGTTTGCTTGGCCAGCATCTATGAACTACTTTATAATAACTGAAACTCAGCATTTCCAAAACCTGTGTTTTGAAAAATGCTGCCAGATGAAGGCCTATAATGGACTCAGGAAGACCAATTAATTAGGATACTGTTTCATCCGTCAGGATTGTTTAGCAATATCCAAGTTAACAGCCATGTGTTGCTTCCAGGTGCATTGCTCAATTTCCAAACTTTCTTGTTGGCATTTTAAAAAGAGTTTAAAGCATGTGGCCTCAACCTTGGATTCACATTTGAACCATCTAGGGAGCTTTCAAAAACACTGATGCCTGGGCTCCACCTCCAGAGATACTGATTTAATTGATCTGGGGTGAGCCCAGGCATTGGTTTTGTTTAAAAAGCTTCCCATGTGATTGTACTGTGAAGGCAGGGCTGGAAGCCACTGGTTTATAATTACAGAAGTTATTTGCACTTTTATATGCTTCATAATAAGCTTCTTCTAGATCAATCAAAAAGATATTCCATCAAGAAAAAGAAAGTTAATATTTAATTGGGTGTTTTATTCTTTTTATTTTTATAGTGATACATTGCTGTATTGCCTCTAGAAAATTCACATTTGAAAACCCTCTCTTTAGCCTGAGCTTCCTTTAATCCTTGATATGAAAGATTCTATGTTAGCCTCAGAAGTGACAGATACATTAAACAACTGCTGATTATTTGTTGAGCACTTACTATGAGTAGGTTAAATTCTATGAGAAAAACTAAAATATTTAAACTATGTTCTTGACTTCAAGACATATTATTAATATTTTATTCGTAAAAGAGACATACTCATCTGAAATGATGACCCATAAGACAAAAATTAAGTGATGCTTGTCAAATTAGTACTAGAGATCAATATTTACCAACCTAGCTGGCCAATAAACTGTTGAAATTCTTTCAGGCTTTTGGAGTGAGAGAACCATAAAAGGAATGAGGTGAGAAAGGGCTCTAATCTAAAGTACTATAGATGAGAAGGGATGCGAGGTGATAAAAATTGGCTTTATTACTCAAAGACAAGTGATTAGGGAAAAGTTACAAACATAGGTACAATTGATAGACTGCAAAACTAGCCCCAGCCCCAGTTATTTCCTCTTCATGTATCCAAATACTGTAATGCTTTCCCCCTTTCATACCAGATTTGGCCATGTGATTTGCCAGCTGTACGTGTGCCAGCTCTGAGTCTTCTGTATTTCAGTTTACTTCTTGGGCTCCTGTTATCACCCTGGAAAGATGATCTGGCTAGCCTTTTGGAGGATGAGAGATTTGATCCTCTGTGGATCAAAGCAGTTGCCACAGTAAACAGTCAGCTGATTCTTGACATGTGAATAAGCATAGCCAAATTCAATAGAGCCATCTAGCCAGCCCCCATTTGACCCCAGACATGTGATCCAATAAACAGAGTAGAGAAACGATATGAGTAAAAATATGTGTCTATTATTTTATTCATCCCTATGGGTTTTAAAATGTGAAAATTCTCCAAAACAAAATCACCTAATTGCTGTTTATACCGATACTTATTTCACTAATAGTTTTGGAAGTATTGCTGAGTATTCTGTAGAAATGCATCCTCCTTTGTTATCTGCCAGAGAACTACCCAAATTGTGTTAGAAGGCAAAGCCTTATTTTCAGACACACTCTTTAAATTTTGCCTGATCACCCAGGAAAATGGGAGGGAAGATGAAGAATCTGAATCTTTAGTCTAGGAGTTGTACTTGTAGGAAAAAAAGTAATAATACCTTCTAAAACTAATTTATTCTTTTGTACAGGGCTTTCAAACCATACCCAACTGCTCTTACAAACACCTCAAAACATCCAGATTTACTAGTGTTTACATTCTCATTAATATATACACCCACACAGTCAGTAAATTTTTGCAGAAATTCGAAGGCAAAGTGATATTTAGTGAACCTCAAAGAATTAATAAGGAGCAAAGTATCAATAAATAATTTAAGTAAAGTCACAAAACTACTTAATTCACTTCCAGTATTCTTAAAGTTTTGCCATAGAACTTCCTTCGTATAGCTACTGCCTATTGCCAATAGCAATTTATAAGAGATTCACACAGCAAATGTTTATTATACCACCTGACCACAGGATCATAGGATTGAGGATTAACCTTCATTCTCGGTTCATAATACACATTCATTATTGGACTAGGAATGACTCTTATTATTCACTTAGTTATATATATGTGTATATATATATATATATATATATATATATATATATGCTTGTAACTGTATGTTTATTTGTCTATGTTAATAATATAAGAACCTGAGAAATCACCATTCAACAAGCCAAACAGAACCTTAATAATAACTCAAATCTTCATATGTGATTCTATACAAAACATTCTCCTTCCCACCTCCCACCTAACGGAACTACCATCTGAATCCTGAGTTCATCATTCCTTAGGTTAAATTGTATACAGTTTTGAAAATGATCTATATATTATATATTCCTGAAAAGTATATACAAAGACATATAAATCTAGTTATAGATATATCAGACTGTGTGTTATCTTTTGGGGTTTCAAGGGGTTAACTTAAAAATTCTGAGACTCGCACTTTATTGTCATGTCTTACTGTAATTTATTCATTTTAATTGTGGCACAATATTCCTTTGTGTGAACATACACAGTTCATTCATCCATTCTCCTTTTGGTGGATACTGAGCTGTTCACAGGTTTTTGCTCTTACATAATGTATTATTATGTTCATTCTTCCATATGTCTCTGAATACAAATATTTGAGATTTCCTTAGGAATGGAATTATTGATTCAAAAGTAATGTATATGTACAATTTTATAAGATAATGTCAAAAGTTTTTCAAAGTAGATGTACTTATTTAGACTCTCACCATCAATCTGTAAGTGATGTTATGGAGCCATATCTCCTCCAATATGTGGTACTGTCAGATATTTTTATTTTGATTGTCACCAATCCAAATAGGAAATATATATATCACTTTGATATTGATTTACATTTCACAAATCAGAACACATATTTGGAAATTTATTAGCAAGAAATGTTTTATCATTTGTCCAATGCCTGTTCTTTATTTCCCCTCATTTTCCTAGTGAGTATTCTTGTGTGTTTTCGTAGCTATTTGTAGATTTTTACATAGTCCTAATATTCATTGTTATTTGTGTAGCTTACATTTCCAGTTTGTAACTTGATTTTTCACTTTCTTTAAGATACCTCTTAATGAACAAAAGTTATTTGCCTACAATTACATTTACTGTTCTTAAAGGTATAAAAAAGTTAAAAGAATAGTGCAATTGAACACCCACTGTTTTCAAATGTTCACCCTATGTGAACACCAAGATATACTAATTGTTAACTTTTTGTCACATTTGTTTTTTTTTTTGTTTTTTTTTTTTTTTTTTTTTTTTTATTTTGAGACAGAGTCTCACTTGTTGCCCAGGCTAGAGTGAGTGCCGTGGCGTCAGCCTAGCTCACAGCAACCTCAAACTCCTGGGCTCAAGCGATCCTTCTGCCTCAGCCTCCCAAGTAGCTGGGACTACAGGCATGCGCCACCATGCGCAGCTAATTTTATATATATGTATTAGTTGGCCAATTAATTTCTTTCTATTTATAGTAGAGACGGGGTCTCGCTCTTGCTCAGGCTGGTTTCGAACTCCTGACCTCGAGCAATCCGCCCGCCTCAGCCTCCCAGAGTGCTAGGATTACAGGCGTGAGCCACCGCGCCCGGCTTGTCACATTTGTTTTGTTAAAAAAATATGTTTATGTGCATATTATTTTGTTGAACCACATGAAAGGAAATTGTTGACATCATGATACTTTACCCTTAATTACTTCACCATTTTCCTCTGAATAATAAGGATATTGTCTTATGTAACTATAATACCATTACCATTTTAAAACATAAAATATTCTATAATTTTATATAATATAGTGCCAATATTCAAATTTCCCCACTTGTTTCCAAGTTACTTTCTATAGCTCTTAAAAATCCAAAGTTAACAAATTTATTTTGGTTTTTATATCATTTTAATATCAAACAGTTCTCTGCCTTTTTGTTTTTCTTGGGATTTTTGGTAATTGTTTCTCATGACACTGAATTTTTGAAGAATCTATTCTATTGTATTTTATATGTTCTTAATTCTGAATTTTAGTAATTGTTTCCTTGTAGTTAGATTTAAGTCAAACATTTTTGCATAAATGCCTTATAGGGAATATTTTCATTGATACATAATCATCGTACATATTTTGTTGGTACATGTGATATTTTGATGTATGCATACAATGTATAATGATCAAATCAATGTAATTGGGATATCCATTACCTCAAACATATATCATTTCTCCATTTTGAGAACATTCCAAATCTTCTCTTCTATTTTGAATTATACAATACATTATTGATAACTATAGTCACATTATTGTGTTATTAAACACTAGAACTTATTCCTTTATAAGAAATGATATTGCTATAGTCAATGGACTAAGGAACAATTATTTTCCATATTGTCTTTCTATCCACAAATATAGTACATTTCTGCATTTATTTAGTTCTTATTTAACTTCATTTAATAGAATTTTATAACTATTTCCTGTCAAAGTTTTGCACATCTTTTGTTATTCTTGGGTATGTGATATTCTGATACTAGTGTAAGTAGTCTTTTTTTTTTAAAAAAAAAAAAAAGCATTTTTGAGTTGCTTGTTTTTGATATATTGCAATGTGATTTATTTCTGAAAATTAATCTTATATCTAACCAACTGCTAAACTCATCCATTATGTCTGCTAAATTTTCTGTACATTATTTTGTGTTTTCTCTATAAATGATTGAATCTTTTCTAAATAATGGCAGTTTTATTTTTTCCTCTCTAATCATTTTGTTATTAATACCACTTGATTGCCTTATTTTGCTGACTACAACCTATAGCACATACTGAATTGAAGTGATAATACTAGGCATTCTTGTCTTGTTTCTGGTTTTAAAATAAATGTTTCCAAAATTGGCCCACCTGAAGTAATTGTTGTCTAGTTTTTAAAATACATGTATTTTATCAGGTTTTGGGAATTCCTTTCTATTTCTAATTTACTAAAAGTTTTTATTAAAAATGTATGTTGATTTTATTGAGCATATTTTCTGCATGTATTTAAATTATAATATGATTTTTCATTTCCAATCCATCAGAATTGTCCAGAGTTAAGCCACCATTATGTATGTGAAATAAACCCAACTTGGACACAGTAGGTGTATATTTTGTACACTGTTGGAATTGATGTATTGATATATCTTTTAGGATTTTGCATGAGAAAAAAAGAGCCTCATAATTTTTCTTACTTGTAATATGTTTGTTTGGTTTTGGCATCATGATTAACCTGATTTTGGTAACCATCATTCTACTCTCTATCTCCATGAGTTCAATTTTTGAATATTTAGCTCCCACATATGAGTGAAAACATGCAATATTTATGTTTCTGTGCCTGGTTTATTTCACTTAACATAATATCTTCCAGTTGTATTCATGCTTTTGCAAATTACAGATTCTTTTTCTTTTATGGCTGAATAATATTCCATTGTGTATATGTACCACAATTTCTTTATCCATTCACTTCTCAGTGGACACTGAAGTTGATTTAATATCTTGGTTACTATGAATAGTGCTGCAATAAACTTGGGAGTGCAGATATCACTTGATATACTGATTTCTTTTATTTGGATATATACTCAGCAGTGGGATTGCTGGATCATATGGTAATTCTAATTTTACTTTTCTGGGGAACATCCATACTGTTCTCCTTAGTGGCTGTGCTTATTTACATTCCCACCAACAGTGTACGAGGGTCCCACTTTCTCCACATCCTCACTAGCATTTGATATTGCCTGTCGCGTGGATAAAAGCCATTGTGACTAGAGTGAGATGATATCTCATTATAGTTTTTTTTTTTTATTTCGGCATATTATGGGGGTACAGATTTTAAGGTTTCAATAAATGCCCATATCCCCCTCCCCCCAAAAGTCTGAGTCTCCATCATGACCATCCCCCAGATGGTGCACATCTCACTCACTATGTATGTATATACCCGCCCCCCTCCCCCCTCCCCCCTCCCCAATACCCTATTACTGTAGTACCTATGTGACCACTTAGGTGCTACTCAGTTAATACCAGTTTACTGGAGAATATATCTGGTGCTTGTTTCTCCATTCTTGGGATACTTCACTTAGTAGTATGGGTTCCAGCTCTAACCAGGAAAACATAAGATGTGCTATATCACCATTGTTTCTTAGAGCTGAATAGTACTCCATGGTATACATATACCACATTTTATTAATCCATTCTTGGATTGATGGGCACTTGGGCTGTTTCCACAGCCTTGCAATTATGAATTGTGCTGCTATAAACATTCGAGTGCAGGTGTCTTTTTTGTAGAGTGTCATTGGATCTTTTGGGTAGATGCCCAGCAATGGGATTGCTGGATCAAATGGTAGATTCACTTGTATCGCTTTAAGGTATCTCCATATTGCTTTCCACAGAGGTTGAACTAGTTTGCAGTCCCACCAGCAGTGTAGGAGTGTTCCTCTCTCTCCGCAACCACGCCAGCATTTATTGTTTGGAGACTTTTTGATAAAGGCCATTCTCACTGGGGTTAAGTGATATCTCATTGTGGTTTTGATTTGCATTTCCCTGGTGATTAGAGATGTTGAGCATTTTTTCATATGTTTGTTGGCCATTCTTCTGTCTTCTTTAGAAAATTTTCTGTTCAAGTCCTTTGCCCACTTTTTAATGGGGTTATTTGATTTTTTCTTCCTGATTTTCATGAGTTCTAAGTATATTCTAGTTATCAGTCCCTTATCGGATGCATAGGATGCAAAAATTTTCTCCCATTCTGTAGGTTGTCTGTTTACTTTCATGACTATTTCTTTGGCTGTGCAGAAGCTTTGTAGTTTGATCATGTCCCATTTATTTATTTTTGTTGCTGCTGTGATTGCCTTTGGGGACTTCTTCATAAACTCTTTGCCCAGGCCGATGTCTAGGAGAGTGTTTCCAACTTTTTCCTCTAGAGTTCTAATAGTTTCATACCTTAGGTTTAAGTCTGTTATCCAGCGTGAGTTGGTTTTTGTGATCCTGATATAAAACCATCCTCATATAGCCATCTAATCTTTGACAAAGCAGACAAAAACATACGCTGGGGAAAAGAATCCCTTTTCAATAAATGGTGCTGGGAAAACTGGATAGCCACCTGTAGAAGGCTAAAACAGGACCCACACCTTTCACCTCTCATTATAGTTTTGATTTGCAATTCTCTGGTAATTTGTGATGTTGAGCATTTTTTAATATACCTGTTGGCCAAGGGTAGTGGGGAGAAGAGGATAAAGAGAGGATAGTTAGTGGGTTCAAAATAGATAGAAGGAATATGATTTAGTAGCTGTTAGCACAATAGGGTGCCTATAATTATTAATAACAATTTATTGTGTATTTTAAAACAACTAAAAGAGTGGAATTGGAATGTTCCTAACATAAAGAAATAATAAATGCTTGAGGTGATGGATAACTCAGTTACTTGATTTGATCATTATACACTGTATGCCTGTATCAAAACATCACATGTACCCCATAAATATGTACAGCCATTACGTATCCATAATAATTAAAAAATTTAAAAAGTAAAAAAAAAAAAAGAGAAAAGAAACGATTATTCTGATTTTGTAAAAGGAATTGGGGATATTACTCTTCTCTCAAAATAGTTTGCTTAAGATTAACATGAATTTGAATGTTCAGCAAGTTTTTCCTTTAAAACTATCTTGTTTCTCAATTTATTATAGAAATGAGAATTTATGAGAATTTTTCCAATTTGTCTGCATTTTCATAATTGTTCACATATTGCTGTGGGGAGAATTCTCTTATCATTTCAATTTCTACTTTAGCTGTAATTATGTCTTCTTTTTAACCATAATATTATACCTTTGTTCCTACTCTCTTCTCTTGATCTATGTTAATAGAGGTCTGTTAATTTTATGGGTTTTTTTTTAAAGAACTCATTTCATGTGCTAAAAAAATCTTCTGTATCTTTTGCTATTTCTTTTAATTACACTCTTATAATCAACTGATTCCTTCTTTTTTGAAGATATTCTATCGTTCATTTTTCTACCTTCTTAAATTGGGCTCTTCACTCATTCATTTTGAGCCTGTTTTCTTTTATAATATGAATACTGAAGGCTTTAAATTATCCTCATAGTACCACATTTTACTGCCTTCTACAGTTTTGATATGTATAGATTTTCAGTGCGACTTATCTGTTTTATTTAAAATATTCATTATGATTTTATGATTATTTATCATTATGTTTCTAAATTTTCTATGTAGAGAAATTTAAGTCATTTTCTTTTTAACTTCTAAATTGTATCGAGAGCAAAATGCATGGAGAATATGATATCTATTCTTTAAAATTTGGTGAGGCTTGCTCTTCACATAAAAATTCATTAGTTTATAATATCTTCCATATATTTTGTAAAAGAATGTGGTTTCTTTTTTGGTTAGGTAGAGAATTCTTTATTTGTCCAATAGGTCAAGCTTATTGCTATTGTTTATCCAGATATTTCATATTATTGCTTTTGGGGGGGACTTGATATATACTTGATATATAAAAAAGAACTGTATTCTGTTAGGATAATGGCAAATTTGTCAATTTCTCATGAGTTGTATCACATTTTCTAGAATATATTTTAAGGTGTATACCGACTTAGAATTTTAAACTTTCTGGTAAGTTGTAACTTTTATCATCATGTTGTTAGCCACTCTATTTCTAAATAATACCTTTCATCTTAAATTCTATCTTATTTGGGATTAATGCAGATATGCCAGGCTTTTTTGGTTAGTACATGCTTGATATGGTTTTTATACCGTTTGCTTTAAACACTTGATTTTTCTTTTTTTAATTTCAGAATATTATGGGGGTACAAACATTTTGGTTACTTATAATGCTTTTGCCTTATAAGGCAAAGCCAGGGCTACAAGCTTGCCCTTCCCTCATACAGTGTGCACCACATCCATTAGTTGTGAGTTTGCACACCCTCAGCACACCCCTCCCATGTGACCAGCACCCAGTGAATATTACTTCCACGTGAGCACCTTAGTGCTGATCAATTAGTACCAATTTGATGGCGAGTACATGTGGTGCTTATTTTTCCATTCCTATGATACTTCACTTTGAAGGATGGGCTTAGGCTCTATCCAGGATAATATAAGAGGTGCTAGATCACCATTGTTTTTTGTAGTTGAGTAGTATTCCATAGTGTATATATATATATATATATGTATATATATATATATATATATAACATTTTATTAATCCATTCATGTATTGATGAACACTTGGGTTGTTTCTAAATTTTTGCAATTGTGAATTCTGCTGCCATAAACATTCAAGTACAGATGTCTTTATTATAGCATATCTTTTTTTCCTTTGGGTAGATGCTTAGTAGTGGGATTGCTGGATCAAATGGTATTTCTATTTTTAGCTCTTTGAGATATCTCCAAATTACTTTCTACTGGGTTTGTACTAATTTGCAGTCCCACCAGCAGTGTAAGAGTGTTCCTATCTCTCCACATCCACATCAGCATTTGTTGTTTTGGGAGTTTTTGATAAAGGTCATTCTCACTGGAGTTAGGTGATATCTTGCTGTGGTTTTGATTTGCATTTCTTCTTCTTCATAAATTCTTTTATAAATTCTTTTTTTTATAAATTCTTCATAAATTATTTTTTTATTTTTTTTTATTTCAGAATACTATGGGGGTACAATCACTAAGGTTACATACATTGCCCTTGTCTCCCCTCCCCCCTCAAGTCAGAGCTTCAAACGTGTCCATCCCCCAGATGGTGTGCATCACACTCACTATGTATGTATATACCCATCCCCTCCTCCCTCCTCCCCCCTGCCCCACACTCGATAAATGTTTGTTTTTCTTTTTTTTCTTAACATTTTGGTTACATTTTATATCTTTGCCTCTCCCTAGGAAGGGTTAGAGGTATGCACTTCCCCGCCACAATGTTCACCCCATTGTGTAGGCCAATGTCTATAACATTTGATTTTTCTTGTGCTTAAGTGTTCATTCTTGTTAATAGCATATATTATGGATTATTAAAGCCAGTCTGGTAATCTATTTTTTTATTTCAGCATATTACAGGGGTACAAATGTTTTGGTTATATATATTGCTTTTGCCCCATCCAAGTCAGAGCTATAAGCATGTCCGTCAATACATAAGTGGATTAAATTTGTAATATGTATACCATGAAATACTAGTCAGCCAAAATTTGTCCGTTTTCATTTATGATTGTGCCATATCACTATGTCTTATTTTTCTATATTTCTTTTAATATTCTTTTGTCTTTTCCAGTTTGCCATGTCACTCAAATTTTATATTGATAGTTAGTATGAGCAAGAGGCTGTGATAAGTATTTTAGGGTATACCATATCTCATGTATCCCATAATATGTGGCTCGAGTGTCCTTGAGAAGTTCTTGCTACAGCTAGGGAGAAGAATTTTTAAATAAATATTTAACTAACCTTAAGATTATCTTATGAAAACCGATAGAATCTTGTATCTTTAGACCATATGGTTTATTTACCAAAGGACTGTTTACAGAGCAAAGCAAGGGTGTTGAGAGGAGAGAGTGAGTTGTCCTAGGCTGAAGTATTCAGCAAAGAAGGATTTATTTAGGAAATGAGTTTTAATATGCGTTTTAGACACTGTTGTGGAAGTTAGCGTCCAATCATATTTGCCATGTTTATTTATTTCCTTAGATTCTCAATACTTCTATATACATTTGTTTCATTGAATTGTAACTGCCCTGTCATGATCCACCCTCTACTATCTAAAAAGGAATCTGGCTTCTCGTTCTAGTTCTTTGGCTTCTTCAAATAGTAACTTTTAAAGGTTTCCTTGAAAAAAATGTTAAAACTCCTTTGCATTCAATCTTATTTAAAGCAATCTAAAATACACCTAAGAAAAGGATTACATTTTTAAGAAAATTTCTTAGGATTAAGCTCTATCTGAAAATGCTAATGTGTGTGATAATGATTCTACAAACCTATCTACTGTCTGCCTTCATTCATTACTCAATTCCTGTCCATGAGAACTCATGAAAACAAATTGAAACTGATGGGAGAATCTGAGCTTAAAATCTCAGTAGAAGTAAAGGAACAAGAGAAAAAGACATATTCTGAAAAAATAATTGTAGAAATCAACTATAAACTGAGATTCTCTATCCTTTAATTTCTAAAAGAAACACATGCAGTTATTCAACAAACAGTCTATTATTAGCGATTTAATTAATCTGTTTAAGTACATAGATTCTGGGTTGTAAAAGATATTAGTAATCTGATGACCATTGCTACAATGTAATGTCAGAAAAAAACGGAGACATAAAAAAGGGAACAATGAAATTGAGCAAGAGTTCTAACAGCCCTTCATTTTTATCAGATAATAGGATGAAGTGATGAACGTCCATAATTTCTATTTCAGTTTATTGAAAATGTTCACATTATATCCAGTTCCTAAGCTGTGATGCTTACTATTATTCTTAGTTCCAGATAAAGGACAAAACATTGCATGGAAGCTGAATATAAGGTATGGGCAAACTGAGATCATTCATCTCACATGGTAATTATCCCTAAAGCAAAAGCTCCTCCAGGGTATTCCCTTTACTGCAGAAGGGTCATTTTATCTTAAGGTCATGCCTACCTAAATTTCCCCATTCCCTGATGTTAGCATCAATAACCCATGCTGGGATTAATACAGCATACCTTCCTAAAATAACCTTCTATTACAAGGTTGGATAGTTCTCAAAACCGCCTTCAATATCAATCTTATGTAATGATGAAAACACAAGGTTAGAAAGCTTAGCTTTAATATGAATCTATGAGATTCTTCTTTATAATAACATGGGATGATTATGATTCAAGGTAATGGGAGAATCTATAGCATGCTATTGATTACTTCGAACTACAGATAAAAGGTAAAACTCACAAATTAGACAAATTTTTCATGGACAAATAGCATAGAACTCAGTTTAATTACTGTATTGTGGGAATGTGTAAGTTCACTGCAGATTCTCTACTGCTTCAACGTTTTATTTGACAGTGTTGTAGAAATGATTTACTTTATTCAATCTGAATAACTATTTTTGCCTATTCTGGGGAAGGTATACTACCAGTTATTCTTCATGTATAAAGGTATATGTTACATAAACCATGCTAGGGTAGCAATAGTGTACAGTGCAAAGAGAATCACATTTGAGATAAGTACATTTGGGCTCAAATTCTGGCAAGACTTTGGAAAAGGTAATTATCCAAGTAATTATAGCCCATTTGTAAAGGGCTATAATGATATGTCTCTCACAGGACTGATGTGAAGATTTAGCGAGATTACCTACATAAATCACCCAGCAGGTAATCGGTGCTCAAATATCGTCTTCTCTTTTAATGTCTTCAGTAATACTCTTTGAAACGTTTGAAAGGCTATATGTGTGTATGGCTATTTAAGAACTATCCCAATTATAATTTATGACTGTTTTTTGAAATGCAGATGCACTCTAGAAATTTTGAAGTGAAGTGTTATTAGAACTCATTCATATAATGTCAATTAAAATGAGAAAGAATGAGAGAGAGAGATACCATCATTTGCAAGTGCTGCTCATGTAGCAAAAAATATATATATACATATGTCTGACCTGGGTATGAAAAAATTATATAAACACAAAACCATAAATATATAAAATGTAATATTTTATACATTGCATTCTATGTATCACACATATTATATAAAACATGTTATATATATTATATACTATATGTTATAATTTTATATTATACTATATGCTAAGTACACATCATGATGTGTATTATATCATATATTATGTTTTATGCATTATGTTATATACTATTAAGTATATAATGTTATTTATTAACATGCATTATATCTCATATATTATCTTAATCACTTGTGTTAATATGTTATTTATTGTACACTATATATTACATATTTATAATATATTACATGTTATATATTATACACTATATGTGTATATATACACATGTGCATGTATGTGTGTATAAAATAACCACTTATTGCAGTTATTCTCTTATTTCCCCAGTTGATGTAAGATCCTTTATTGAATGAGAAAGTATATTAATAGATTTTCAAGGAATTTTTGTTATATTAGTAGCTTCTGTGTGTTAGGAAAAGTAAGTTGAAAGTTTCTTAAAATGAAATAAAAAGAATATCACAATGTAGCTGGGTGTGGTGGCTCACTCCTGTAATCTTAGTATTTTGGGAGACTGAAGCAGGAGGATCACTTGCGGCTGGAAGTTCGAGACCAGCCTAAACAAGAACGAGACTGTCTCTACAAAAATTAGAAAAATTAGCCAATTGTGGTGGTGCTTACCTGTAGTCCTAGCTACTCAAGAGGCTGAGACAGGAGAATTGCTTCAACCCAGGAATTTGAGGTTGTAGTGATCTATGATGAAGCCACTGCATTCTAGCCCAGGAGACAGAGCAAAACCCTGTTTCAAAAAAAAAAAAAATCACAATGGAATTAAGAAAATGAAACCATAGTTCTATTTTTTCTATTTTATATCTCTCATTTATTTATTTTTTATTTGTCTCTTATTCCAATTTTTATACTTGATTTTAAATAGGAGTGGTGGAGTGGAATTCATTCTGCCTATCGATCATAAAATTTCTCTCTAGTTGATTTGAAGATTTCTCTTGTTTGTATATCAGAAGTGATAACTCTGTGAGCATTCTGTCTATTTGAATCATTTTAATATCATCAAGTACTCTCTGTGATTACAGAACATCTAGATAAATTTAGTATTATGAACACAGACTTTGTGTTCCTAAAACAGTTTGTAGTGATAAAGTACTCATATTTCTGCCTTATTCTTAATTTATTGAGCTATTAAATCAAACTTTTTGATATTATAATGTACAAACTTTATACTATTATAACTTTTAAATACAATAAAACCTTTTACTTGATGCTTTAGCATTATACTTGCAGGCTTTCATAATGGCTCTGACCCTAGAAAGGGTCAAATGGTATCTTTCCAAACAAATAAAAGACAGTAATGCACATCTAAAAGTGATTAACATAATCAAGAAAAATGAAAATCCAGAACAGTTTTTCCAAACTACTGTAATTATCACCTTACAAAGTTTCTCCCCAGCATCTCCACAAATTCACAGTACATGGTAGAGAACAGAGTAAAGTGGGAATTAAAAGCTTATTTGGGCATTTATGAGCTAAATGACCTTCAGTAAGTTATAGCACCTCCCTAAGCCTTGGGGTAAATTTGTTTGTTTCTTTGTTTATTCATTTTTCTGCAAAATGGAAATAAAAATGACCACCTGAGACATTTTATAGAGGTATAATATGTGCAAAATATATAGCTTAGAGCCAAGCCTTTAATCTGCAATCCATAAATTACTATTTACACTCATCTTATTTTGCAGTAGCCTTCCAACTGGTCTCCTTGCTGCTAGTCCTCCTTGATAATCCATCCTTTGCTGAAACTCATTACTTCATAGAAGATTCTAAATAAAATCATGCCACTACCTTTTTAACTTTATGTTTAAAAATTATTCGCACTCAAGTATATAGGCCTACTTTTCTTTTATTCAAGCAGGAAATCATGGCCCATGCAATTCAGACATAAAAATTTAGAAATTACCAAAAAGAAGCTTATTTAAATGAGCTCTATGTACCTAGCATTATGCTGGACACTGAGAGATGATAAAGATACATCAAAAAAAATTTATTTTCAGGGAAATGGACTTTTCTGTCCCTAGATGAGAATATTTTTATTTTATTTTGTTTTAACATACCAGAAATCAAATATATTTGAATATTTTCCAAATATTGGTAATATTATATAGTTCTTAGTTTTATTAATCTTATAATATAAAAAGAAAAATGTCAGAGAGTTTGACTTGATTTTCCCTTTAGTCTTTAGACCAAAAATCACATAGGGTTGAACATTTATTTCATAGCAACAACCCTTGTAAAGCAGTAGCAATGATGAGCTTTCAGTATACATGGTAATACAAACAATATGTGCATGAAGCTACATGGGATCATAAAGACACTGTTAAGTGAGATTAAGCTTTCTTTTTATTAGGCCATTTGCTCCATGTAGTCCAAAAAAAACCAAAAATAAATAAAAACAGAAAAAAGTTAAAACAAACATTCACAGAGTTAATATTCTCAACCTTGGGATATGCCTGCAATCTGGAACACTGCAACGGGAGACATTGTTTGTATGCATGTATTGTTTTTAATGTTTCCAAAAATTCTCAAATTTGTGACAACAGTTGTGTGCCATCAGTGGCAGAGAGAAAGACGTCAGAGCACAGTGTAGAGGACGTTTTTATGTGTGTATATTGCATGCTGACAATAAATAAAAGGCCAGATTCATTCATTACAATATAGATAAGCATTACTGAGATGTTGGAAATTGGATCCCGTACTCTTGCCAGAAATAATGTAAACTATGTCCAGATTTCTTCACATTAGAAAGAAGACATTTTAGAGATACTATATTGCTTTTCCATATGCTGAGGCTGCCCTTTTCACAGTTCAATAGAAGAAAGAAGAGGCATAGAAATTAGATTGAAAGTTGCTATTCAACTAGGTTCAACTTTCTATTTATTTATTTATTTATTTTTTTGTCCTCCAGTGCTCTGAAGTCAATTAAAAGACTGATATGTTTTCTCTGTTAATGGAATTCTTTCTTAATTCTTTCTTCTCTCCTGGACCATGTAAATACATTGTGTAGTACCTTGGGCATTCCCAAGTGCAACTTTAGCTTTTACCACCTGTGGTCCCTAAAACATCATTAACTATGAATAGAAAGGTAGCATAAAATGTGCAGAATCAGGACTCTATCCCAAAATATTTTATAATCTACAATGATCACAAAGTGAAACCTTTCTGTCAAACATATTAAAGGTCAGAAGGTCATAAAGGTTCATACAGTTTAACCAACTAAACTAGCATCTCTATTTTTAGATCACAGAAAGGTAATAAACCTACCACTGATTTTTCCTTTTCATAGAGCACAAGTTCAACTCTACTAGAAGGAATTTCATTTTATTGTTTTATATCTTCAATTATTAGAAGAGGTTAGTTTACACTAAGTAGAAATTTGTGTTTCTGTAACTTCTTCCCTATGGTACCCTCTGGTATGTCAAAGGATCATTTCCCTCCTCTATAGGAATAATATATTCTCAAGTGTATATATTTATGCATACAAAGCATGTTCACTAAGAATTCAAATGTTTAGTGTCATGGAGTAATTTGGCATCAAAATTTGTGCACATTATTTTTTAAGGAAAATATTTTTAAATCAAATGGAAACTCAGCATCCTAAATAGAATATTCTAAGCATAATTTATATTTTGTGTAATGGCTGTAGGTTATCACCACTAGTAAAATAAATTATTTTATTTTGCTTTCATAAATTGATGCCTTTAGGGATTATAGGAGTTGCTAGAAAAATGTGTCTCTACACTACATGTTCTTAGGATGTTTATCTTGAGGGCTTTGTATATTTTTTCAATATTTTTTCCTTCTGTTTATTAATATCAAATTGTAAGATCTTGTTTCTGTCACCTTGTCTGCCTCTGGCCGAAACTCTGTGCCTCCTTTTTTTTAATTTTTAAAATTTTTGCCTTTTATGTTAATTTTATTTAAATTTTTATTTTTAATTGGTAAATAATTGTATATACTTATGGGATACAAAATGATATTTTTATATATGTATACAATATGTAATGATAATATCAAGCTAATTAACACATTTATCACCTCACCTACTTACCACTTTTTTGTAATGAAAACATTTAAAAGCTATTATTTTAGCAATTTTGAAATGTACAATAGATTATTATTAACTATGGCTAATAAATGACAATCATGCTGTGCAATAGATTTTGAGAATTCATTCCTTTTGTCTAACTAAAACTTTGTACCCTTTAAGTCTACTTCTCTCCATTTGTCACCTAACCCCCATAACCACCCTCTGGTAACTGCTCTTCTACTCTCTTATAATAAAGTTCAACTTTTTTAGATTCTACATATAAGTGAGATCATGCAGTATCTGTCCTTTTGTGCCTGGCTTATTTCATTGCATAATTTCTTCTAGATTCATCCATGTTGTCACAAATGACAGAATTTCCTTCTTTGATCAATTTTAGTGATAGTCTTTTGTGTACTATATAGATATACTACATTTTCTTTGTCCATTCGATCCATTAATAGACACTTAGTTTGCTTCCATATTTTGACTATTGCGAATAATATTGCAATTAACAGATATCTCTTTAACATATTGCTAAAACCCTATGATTCAAACTTTATGTGCCTTTAGAAGTTATATAACCAAACTCATTACGAAAGTGTCTAAAAGTGCCTGAGTGTTTTATTTATCAATAAAATGTATAAACTCAAATGTATGCTATGGTGGACAAACTCTGAGGTGGCTTCCATGATCCCTGCCCCATGATATCCAAGCCTTTGTGTAATCCCCTCCTCTTGACTATAAGCAGAACTTGCTTCTAAACAACAGAATATGGCAAAGATAATGTGAGGTCAATCCCTAGATTAGATTACATTGTCTGGCACAGTGAAGGAATTTTGTAGATCTAATTAAGGATTATAAATCAAATCAGTTGATTTTGAGCTATCAAAAGGGAGATTACCCTGGGTAGGCCTGACTTAATTAGATGAAATACAATTAAGACTATCCCTGAAGTTAAAGACTCTCTTTCCAACGCTGGTTTTGGAGAAGGAAGCTGCCATGTTGTGAGATGGCCTATGGAAAGGACCATGTGGCAAGGAACTTCTGGAGGCCTCTATGGCCTGAAGGCAGCCAACAGCTGACAGCCAGTAAAAAGCTGGGGCCCTCAGTCTTACATCTGTGAAAAAGTGAACTTATCCAACAAAATGAAAATCTTGGAAGCAGATCTTTACTCAACAAACTGGTGATGAACCATGGTCCTCACCAACGCCTTGACTGCAGCCTTGTGATACCCTGATCAGAGACCCCAGCTAATTAGATACATCCAGCCTGCTGCAAAATCCACCATCTCCCCTGATTCCAAGTTATATATGAGAGTTCCAAAGGGCTGTTTTATGTGAGATCATGCAAATGTTCTATCAGCAACAACAGAGTATCTTCTAAGTCTCTCATCTCTTGCTTTGGTCTACTTTAATGACATCTCACCCTAGGGCCAAAAGGCCTGTTATGATATTTGAACACATATGAGCCACAGTTACCAGTGCCATATCCTAATTCTGGTGCCAATACCAATCAACGTGATCTAAAATTGGCATTGTGTCAATGACACAATGAAGAGTATGTAGCTGGGGGCCCCACCTGACATAGTGGTCCCAAGGAGTGCAACCTTGGACAAGCTACCACTGGTACTTAGCATTCCTCTTGCTTTAGAATTAAATTTCTGATCTATGAAGATTGTCTAAAGCTTCATCCCCAGTACCATCAGCACCACCTGAGGGCTTGTTAGAAATGCAAAATCTGAGGCCATACTCTGGACCTACAGGATCAGAGCCCAAATTTTTACAGGTGGTGTGTATGCATATTAAAGTCTTGGGAAAACTGGGATAAAAGATCAAAGCCTGGGATTTTCTAAATCTATAACAAATATATAAGCTTCTGCAACCTGTATTTTCCCTACCCCTTTAAATCATTCCTACATTTTCCAGAATTTTACAAACACCATCTTTGAAAGAAAACTTGCATTTAATTTTTCACTACACAAGGTTATACTAGAAACTATTGGGTTTTTCACTAGAAACAGCCCTTTGTATCTAGTATAAAATTAGACATATTACCTTCCATTATAAATGCAAACCACTTTTTATCTGTCTTTAAATCCCCATTAAGAAAATTTAAAATGTACATACCTTTTAATTCAACAATTATGCTTCAAGGAATTTATCCTGAAGATATACTTACACAAAGGCAAAAGAGCAGGTGTTCTAGGATGTTCACTGCAGCATATTGATAATAGTACTGACATGTAAATATATAAATGTCCATCAATCAAGAACTGGTAATGATAATTATGATATATCCATATAATCTGCACCTTCACTAAGTATGAAGAAAATCTGCCTGTGTTTGATAAGGAAAAATGTCTAATAAATGTTTTAAGGGTAAAAATTAAGTTACACAATTATATATTATATGCTATCATTTGGAAAAATAAGTTATGTATTTAAATGTATATATCTACATACATAATTTTATATATAATAGAAACTGTGTAGTTGTAATTGTATGTTGGGTTATCTGATATCTATTTTCAACTTTCTTCTCCCTGACCTGCCTCTTCTGTGAAGACTATAAAAGATAAAAGTTAATTCCCCAGACTCTCTTGCAGCTAGGGTTGACCATGTGAAAACCTCTCTGGCTAATGATCTATTATGAGAAGTTTGCCATTGCCTCCTCTTCCACTTCTTTTACACTATCTGGAATGCCACTGTGAAACCTGCAGGTGTGCAGCAGCCAGCTGATGACTTTGAGGCAGCAAGCATGAGGTCTAAAATCAACATGCTAGAGCGAGGAAAAAGTAATGTGCTTGAGTCTTTCATAGATCCTAGGTCAGCAGCTCTAGGATGCCTACCTCTGTGTTTTTTGTTATAAAAGATAATTCAGTCCCTAGATATTTAAGTCACCATATAAGGATCTTTGGTTATGAGGAGGAAGATGATGATATTGATGAAACTCATTCTAACTGATACAAGTGTTAATTCTGCAGATGGAATGAGAGGCAGAGGAGGTATTTTACGTTTTAGAATTTTTATTCTTTTGTGATGCTTGAATATTTTATTCAAAGAAAATGATACACAGTGAACTGATTTTAAAATGCAATTAAAGTCAAGAGTTTTATGCATAGTTGTTTCAAGCCTTGGCTTAAAACAGAACTATTTTTAACCAATTTTCTCTGGTATTTATGCTATATGGATAATAACAGAAAAAGTTCATAACAGAACGGTTGCTAAAAGGACAAATATAATTACATTAGTGACTATACAACTTAGTTGACAAATGGTTACTCCTCTCAGGAAGAGGTAATTTCTCTTTTGTTTTAAAGGAAATTAGTTAACCATCTCTGTTTATAGAAAATAATAGTGATGGGTTTCGCAGGGTTAAATCACAATGCCCTTCCCCTTTTTGTTTTTGCTTTTTGATGTTTTGGAAAGAGATGCAAATAATGCAAGAGAAGACTCTGGGGATTGTTCTTCATGAAGATGTTTTTTAAAGCAGTAAACACAGGTTGTGTACCTGTGTAGGAAGGGGTTGACTCAGCAGATCTAGATTGCTCAAACTCTGCACATTCGCAAGAAAGGCCAGTTTTCTGGACTAGCCCTTGGCTGGCTCCTGGGATCTGAATTCTGAGCTCTTGGAATGCTCTGCCTGTACCAGATTGACCAGATAGTTTATGATAACAATACAATTTGTGGTGAACACCGATTTTTCTCTGGAGGTCTGGAGTCTAAGTAGCTGAAGTTGGTAATACAGGCACTGCATGCCTATATAATTGATCCCCAATAAAAAAACCCTGACAAATGAGGCTTGGAGTAGTTTCCCTGGTTGACAAGAATTTGTACCTGCTATCATATATTGTTGGGAGAGTTAAGTGTATCTTGTACAACTCCACTGAGAGAGGATACTTGGAAACTTGCACCTGGTTTCTCCTGGACTTCACCTCACAAGGCCTTGCTCTTTGCTGATTTTAGCCTGTATCCTTTTGCTATAACAAACCATAATTGTGCATATAAAAGATTTTAACTCCTGTGAGTCATTTATCAAATCATTGAGCACGAGGGTGGTCTTGGGGACCCCTAACACAGTTCCCTAAAGTTAAATAGCCAGAGCTGTAAATAACTAAGAAGTTGATTGATGCTCAGTAATTGTAAAGCTATAAATATCCCCTCAAAAGATCCTTTTCTTTCAGAAAATGGATTGAGGTATAAAGGCATATTCTAAGAAAATATATGAATAAGTAAGAAGTAGAAATAATAATCATAGAAACTAATGGTGTTGATATTGATATGAGTTATGTTTTATAATATTTTAGTTTAACTTTTTAAATAAAGCATTTAATTTGGCATTAGAGAAATAATTGAGTTGAAAAATACATAATTTCTTTAGTACTAATGTCAATGGGAAGTAATAGGGAATCTATAGTCAAGATAGTTAAAACAATGATACAAAAGTGTTCAGGGAGAAATAATCTCAAGAGGTAATACTTTGTGTCTAAATGAAAAATAAATTCATAAATAGACCAAAAATATTCCAAATGAATAAAAAGGCTTAGATCTCTTTTAGTTTTGTGAATTGTGTTTCCTTCTGACAATCTCTCTTTGATTTCTATTCATAGATTGACACATCTGTTTTAAAATTATAAACATCTGTTTTAAAATTATATACATTTAGCAAGAGAAAATCTGCATAAACAATCTTAAAATAAAGTGTATTGTGAATATTTAAGTATATCTTTTCTAAGCTTAATAAAATTAGTTATTTACTTATTTTTTGTGATTTATTTATGTTTTTACCTGGCCTTGTTCCAGAAAGTTTAGCAGTTGGCTAAAACATTTTCAAAAGGAAAAATTCTATTTATTTTTACTTAGAAAGTGGGAAAACTAACACATATGATCCCTTAATGAGAAATATTAAAATTCCTGGAAAGAACATTACATTGTTTGTGGTAAATTATAGAAATAAATAATTTCCAGCATATTCTCAGAGGCTAGTATAATACTGGCAGAAGCCTAGAAAGAATTATCTTGGGGAAACTTAAAGAGTCATGATGTGTAGGGGAAGTATTTGCTTTAATCTATACCCATACTGAACACAGAACGCTTCAATTTTGACACCAGATATGTTGCGATTTTCTAAGCAATTTTCCAGTTCTCTGCAGACACCAGCTAATGTTCCATAATTCCATTGAATTCTGACACCAGCTAATGTAATTCCATTCAATTTTGACATTATCTACCTGGAGGTACTGCAGATCCCACAGGTTAAGGACTCAGTCCCATAAGATTGCCCCCTAACTTCATATACCAATCATAAATGGTGAATCTCCAAGTTATGCACCACTTCTGTCCAACTTGGTTACAAATTGGGGATTTCCACAAACCCTTCCTAGATATGATCATTTGATAGAGTGGATCACAGAACTCAGAAAAACACTTGCATTCATTTACTGGTTTATTATACAAGATATTATGAAGAGTGAGGTTGGAGGGATCTTGAGTGCAAGAGCTTCTGTCCCCGTGGGGTTGGGATATGCCAGCTTCCTAGCACATGAATATGTTCATCAAGCCAGAAGCTCTCCAACCTGCATACTTTTGGGATTTCTGTGGAGACATCATCAGGTAGTCATGATCAATTAACTTAATCTCTAGATCCTCTCCCCTCCGCAGAGGATGGAGAGTGGAACTCATCATTTCAAGCTTCTAAACACGGATTGTTTTTTCTTGTGACCATCCCCCATCCAGGAGATCACCAAGAGTGCCTCATTAGATTAAAAGATTCTCCTATCACCTAGGAACTGAACCGGGAACAGATATATATATATAATGTATAGATGATAGATTAGATACATCTTATTATTTATATTATTATATTCTTATTATGTCACATATGGCATATGTGGACATACATCAATTCATTTCTTCAGTAAATATTTCTTCAGTTTCTACTGTGTGCTAAACCCTACTCTAGCATTAATTTTACCAATGAAAATATTTTCCTTCATGGACTTTACATTCTATTGCAGGAAACAGTCAGTGAATAACTCCACAAGTAAAACATTCTATATGTCAGATGCTACAAAGTTCTTTCTAGAAAAATAAAACAAGAAAGACATTTAGGGGCATAGGTCATGTGTTTAGCAAATTTAAATAGCATGAGAATAGACTTGTTTATGTTGATGTATATGTATATATTTGCTTGGGAATGTTATCAGAAACTACATTTATAGACTTAGTTTAAAACAAACTTGAAATTATAATACATAGTAAGTATGTACTGTTTTATATTAAATTTAGAATAATATGGCTTACCAATAGAATTTGTAATATAAGAATAAAGTCAAAGAAACTGATTTGTTGGAAGGGAGGTTGCTGTGGTTTGAATGTTTGTGTCTTCTCCAAAATTCATGCTGAAACTTAATCCCCAATGCAACAGTACTAAGAGGTGGGAAGTAATTAGGACATGAGGGCTCTGCCCTCACAGATGGGATTAGAGTCCTTACAAAAGGGTTTGAATGAAAGAGAATTCATCCCTTCCATCCCTTTTGCCTTTCCATCCCTTGAATCATGTGAGGACACAGCATTCACCTCCTCTGGAGGATGCAGCAACAAGGCACCATCTTAGAAGCAGAGATTGGCCCCTCACCAAACACCAAATCCACCAGAGCCTTGACCTTGGACTTCCAGTCTCCAGAACTGTGAAAAATAAGTTTCCGTTGTTTGTAAATTACACAATCTCAGGTATTTTGTTAAAGTAGCACACGTGCACTCAGAGGTAGAGAGAAATATTTTATTAGAAAGATAAGTTTTTGTGTGATAACTTGCACTAAAATATCATAAAAGCATCTTTTTTAAGTCAAAGGAAATTCTACACATATATCCTTAAAAAACAATTACATTGCAACTGAATAATTTGGGGGAAAAGGTAATTCATAAGAAATTCTAATCGATGGATATATAGTCACTTCAAAGTGGACCTACACTGACAATACATTGTGGCGATGATAAAAAGAGGAAGTAAGAATGATAGAGTAGAGCATATATGCAACAGACATGAAGATAGAATAATTGGAAAGATTTTTTCTGAAACACACCAGAAAGCTGACAAAAACATTGATTACTTTAATATGCATGGAATGCCCACATGTTTATATTTTTGAAAGATAATATTGCTTCTTTCTTTGCATTTTTATCTTCAATATTCTTACCTGCTTTGCTACCTTTACCTCTTACCAGGGAAACAAGTTAGCCTTTTGCACAAAATATATAAATTCTCTCATACATCATGACTCTGGGCATTGCCATTTACCCTGTGAACCACTCATACTCTGTATCCATTCTTAACTTCTTCTTACCCGAGATATTTTCCAGACGACAGAAGACTCCACCTGCTACTTCCATCCAACTACAAGCACCTTGTCAGCTTTTCTCCCTCTACCCAAGGTTGGAAAAATCATTAGTAATGGACTTAAATTTCACCAAGTCACCTTCCTGCTGACAAGGAGAAAAAGCATACCTGTATTATCTCCATCCTATTTTAGGGGTAAAGTGTAGAACTCTCATGGAACAGACATAGATTAATTGAGTCACACCAAAAACTCATTGAAGTTGGCTATTGACAAGCAATAGTCAGAACATCATCTAATGAAGTAAAGCAACTTGTTTTCATTTGACTCTGTTCTAAGAGATAGGCCTTTAGAGCCAGTAACCATCAAGTCAATCTAAGTCAAATATAAAAGAGCTTACATAAGATTCACTTCTAGACATCTACTATATGAATCACAGAATTATTGTTTATGTCCTGTTTTTCTGAAACTACCAAATCCCATTTTCTCTCAGAAAATGATTCAGGAGTTTATTTGTAACCAGCGTAGTCCCTAGAAAGGTAAGACACCTTCAACTGGGAGTCAACTCCACAGCAAACTACAGGCTGAGGAAAAACTCATGTCTTATTAAAAAAAAGAAAGAAACAAAAAATCTCATTGCTGTTTTTGACAAAACAATCTGTATAAACATGATTTTATTTCTTATTTTCAGAAGTGTCTCATCAATTTTCTAGAATAAATGCACCTGCCGAGCTCTTGTGTGGATACTAGAAAATTTATAACAACAACTGTATTAATTTTCTATAGCTGCCATAATAAATAACTCTAAACTTGGTGGCTTAAAACAACAGAAATTTATTCTCTCAGTTCTGGAAGACAGAGTTTAAAATCAGTAACCTTGGGCAGGCATCAATGTGTTAACTGGATCACACTCCCTCCAGAGACTGTTGGGGCAAATTTGCTCCTTGCCTCCTACAGCTTATGGTGGCTGTGAGTATTCTTTGGAGGTCTGGTCTCTGGCCTTGTGGTTGCATCATTCTGATCTCTGACTTCGTAGTCACATTGCCTTCTTCTCTTCTGTTTATATCAAATATACTTCTGCCTAGCCTTAAAGGGATATTTGTGATATCATTTAGGTTCCACCTGGATAAACCAGAATAATCTCCTCATCTCAACATCCTTAACATAATCACATGCAAATACTTTTTCTATATATCCAGAGATAAGGAGCTAATATCTTTGAAAGCCATTATTCAGCTTACCATGTTAACCAACTTTAAATTATAAAATAATACTCGTTAACAATTTGATTTATCACACACTTACTTTGTGTATTAATAGCATGGATTTGGGGACTAAAAGCTTTAAAATACATTTGGCTTTCATCAATTCAGGGAAAAAAACAAATTCCATAAATGGAAATACTTTATGGAAAACACCTGATATTGAAGTTCACATCATTATCAACTTAAATACCACAGTTATTGCAAGAGCTGAGTCAGTGCCCATGAGATAGATTAACTGGAATGCAACCAAGACCATCAGCTTCTAAATTATTAAATTAAGAGCATCAACTTTCATTAGAATTCAGAAGCAAACAGGTAACTTTTTCACTCTTAGAAAACCGAAAGTGACAAAATAGTAATTATATGTAATTATCTATATTTTAAAAGGTGGCTGTTTACATTCACCTTTTAGTGAGTCATATAATGATTAACTGCATACTTTCTTTAAATGATAAATTCCATTAATGATTCCATTTGTACATCTTTGATTTATCCATATAATTTTAGGAACAAAGCCATTCTCTATCAGTTACATATATGTTTATGCATATGTGTGACTAGTATATTGCCTGTCACTCTCTCTTCATCTATATATGTATGTATCTATCTACCCATCTACCTACCTACCTACCTACCTATGCAGACTACACATGTAGTTCTGAAACTAACTTTTTAAATGAAATCACTTAGTATATAATAGACAAATGTTTATGTCTATTCTTAACTAATACATACACAGTACAGTATTGTGTTTTATGTGTTAAAATCCATTCTTCCCTCTACCCGATTTTTGCTATTACAAACACCACCAAATTGTTTTCATAAATGACCTTTTGGAAAATGTATAAATACTTCTGCCATTTTGTGTTTTATTTATATTTATGGCATCTTTTAGTATAAAATATCCGTTCAAATTTAGATAGTTGTATCCCAAAATTCTCTTTTATAGTTTCTGAAGTTTTTTTTTCTAATTCAAGAATTTATTTCCCACACTAAATTAGAAAGAAATCCTATCTTCTATATTTTTTAGTAATTTTAAAGTTTTGTTTTCATATTTAGATATTTAATCTACAAAGCATTAATTTATGAAGTAAATGATATGAAGTCAAATTCTAAAATTCTTTTTGTTCAGGGGGTTTCTTTTTTATTTTATTTTAGCATATTATGGGAGTACAAACGTTAAGGTTACATTCATTGCCCTTGTCTCCCCTCCCCCATCAAGTCAGAGCTTCAAGCGTGTCCGTTCCCCAGATGGTATGCCAAATTAAGAGCCAAGTATCCCAAACCATGTACACTCTACCCACCAATGTGAAATGCCTACTCTCTCTTCCATTGATTAATTTGTCATCAGGTGCTGATAACACCACTATCTAAAGTGAACTTCAGATTTTAGCACCATCAATACTTTCTATTGGAAGTCCATATATTAAGATCAAATATCCCCTATAATAAGCTCTCATAACTCCAACTACCTCAGCAATGAGTACATATTATGATGTATTTTTATGAATTTTTATTAATGAGTGTGTGCCCAGAATAGATTTTCAATGTGTTTTGTAAGGGCAAGAATTATTATTTTGCTCAGGATTGAATTCCTAATACATGCAGTGTTTGATAGCAGGTGGCCATGAAATGACTATGTAGTAAGTGAATAAGTCAATGAATAAAAAATTAAACCAACTTTTTGATATCTGACAAAGTTACCCCCATTTTTAAGATGTTCTTGTTTAATATTTTTTACTTTATTGATAAGTTGGAGAAAGTTGGTTTAACAGGGTTAAGCCTTCCCATTGAAAATCATACTGTATCTCTCCAACGATTAAAATCTTCTTATCTCTTAAATAAAAGTTGTTTTATTGTTGTTGTTTTACTTTTCCTCAAATAAATCTTGAACATCTGTGTTTTTCTAATTTAAGCAATGATATTCTAATATTTCATCATTATTATGATGTTTGTTGTTAAGTATCTGCTAACTGGTTTTTAATCAAATTAATAAGTTTTCTGTTTAGGGATAGAAAATACATTATTCAAGGGACACAAGGCCACAGATACAGAGGGATGACTTTTTGTATCCAAGGTTCTTCAGGGCCAACTGGGGGACTTCAACATCTGTGGATTTAGGTATCTATGGGGGTCTTGGAACCAGTCCCCCACAGATACCAAGGGATGACTGTATGGATCATGAAGTGTTTATCTACCCTATATGATAGAGACACAAATTGGAGTTCCTCTGGCAAATAATTCAGGCTTTTAGGGAGATCTTTGAAGGATTGCATTCTAACAGTAAGAAGAGCAAATCAGATGAAGACCAACTCTTCAAAAGTAGGAAATCCAGCCTCAAAAAACCTCAGACATATTTGGATTATGGTAATATGCACATATCTACCTTCCAGAAGAAAAGGAAATTATCTCTGTAAAAAGGTAACATCATCCAAAATTTCTTGGATTTGTTATACATTACATCCAGTATTTGATGACGATTATCAGGCATGTGTATCCATTTATTCAGAATAAATATACTATCAAGCCATGAAAAAAACATGGAGGGATCTTAAATACACATTGTTAGGTGATAGAAGCCAGTCAGAAAGGCAACGTATTGTATGATTCCAACTATATAACATTCTAGAAATGGCAAAACTATAAACAGTACAAAAAGCAGTGGTTCCTAGAGCTTCATGGGGAGAAAGACAGGGATGAATAGGTGGAGCTCAGGTGAAGAGATTTCTAGGACAATGAAACTATTCTGTATGACACTATAATGGTGAACATATGACATTATGCATCTGCCTAAACCCACAGAATTATACAAGGCAAAGAGTGAACACTCATGTAAACTGTGTATTTTAGTTAATAATGTTATCAATATTGGTACTTCAGTTGTAACAAATATATCACATACTTGCAAGATACTAATAATAGGAGAAACTGTGTGTTGGATAGGAGAGGGATATGTGGCAACATTATTTGTTCAATTTTTCTGTAAATCTAAACTTGCTCTAAAAGTGAAGTATATTAATTAAAAATAATTACCAGACATGCAAAGAGACAGGACCAAAGGACAAAAAAATTAAGAGATATAATATTTAAAAATAGAATAAGTTGTTGACAGGTGATATAGATTGTAGAGATTTTGGACACAGACTTTAAAATAAATAGGATTAATTTGTACAAAAACTGATGAAAAGATGGATAATTTTTCCAGATTACTGAAATATATAAGATTATATCAAATAGAAATTTTAAAATGAAAGAAAAAAAGTAAGTGAAATATAAAATAATATAGGTGGGATTAATAGCAGATTAGACAGTAGAGGAAGGCATTAGCTAAATAAAGATAAATCCCTAGAAAATATCCAGAAAGAAGCAAGGAGAGAAATCTATATAAAATAAATAAGAGTGAAAGGAATATATATACACACACATATATATGCCACCCAACATGTGTATGTGTGTGCATATATATGAAATCTCAATGGAGAAGTATGATGAAATGCAGCAAAATCAATATTTGAGGAATTATTAGCCAAAAATTTTCCAAACTGGCTAAAGACGATACATCTAGGAATCTATAACATCTATAAATCCAAAGTAGAAAAAAATACAAAGAATACCACACCTACACTTCATAATGATTCTCAAAGGGAAAAACTGAAAGCAATTATTTTTAGAGGAGCACCAACAAGGCTGACAGCTTACTTTTCAACAGAAAGAGAAAAATGGTAGTGAGAGGAAAATGGAGTGGGCCATTTAAAGTCCTAAAAGAAGATAACACCTAAATGTAAATTGTATAACCTGCAAAACTTTCCTTTAAAAAAATAAAAATGAAATAAAATAATTTTCAAAGACAATCTAAGATTTTTAGAGGTAGGGGGTTGAGAGGGGGTCAGTAAATGTGCGTTAAAAGGTATACTAAATGGTATTCTTCAAGCAGAAAGAAAATGATTGCAAATGGAGTAATAGTAATGCAGAAAGGAATGAAATATTCCAGAGAGGAAAAAATAAGGAAGCATTTGGAATGAACATCAAAGCTTCCTAAATATAAAAGTTTATTTTTGTGTTGTATTAAAAATATAGGAGGGAGAAAAAAATGACGGAGTAAAGGTAACCCCCCGGATTTCTGCTCCCAGACAAGGAGACATAGATCTTGGTCTCCTACACGTGAGTGGATCTCCCCCCTATAAGTACGGCATTAAGAATTCGCAGAGGTTCAGTGTGGGACTCTCAAAAAAGAAAAAATAAGGTGAGCGGGAGATAAGATTGCGTTCTCTGCAAAGTACAAAACAAACAATAGGGTGCATGGGAGGGTGCCGGCCAGCCAGCCCAGGGGGTGAAGTGGGATGAGACCCACGGGAGAACTCCTTGCTTCCCCATTGACCTCCACACCCACCCAGCCAGGGACCTGTCTGAAATTGCTGGGAAATCACAGCAGGAGAAGAGGGTGCTGGAGAGTGGCCATTAGCAGAAACTCCCCAGAGCGCCAGGCTAGGATGGCTCCAAGATGGGAGGAACCCGAACTGAACTGATAAGGGAGGCAGTTAGATGTCTTGCATCTGCTAACAAGTGGGGCCTGCCCTACAGAGCTGTTCACTAAGTCAAGGGCTCTAAGCTGGAATTGCCTAGGGCGAATAAGACTGCACAGGGTGGGTCAGTAAGAACAAGTGCTATGGCTTAACAGGCAGTTGGAAAGGCAGCATAGAGGAGGCAACAGGGTGTCCTGATGACCCAGACCCCCAATCTGGCACCTGCCACATCCTAAACAGTCACCCCCAGTGCTGGTGCCCTGCAAGTGGGCAAGCACTTGCCACTGAGGGATTCCACAGCCCATCTGCCATGTTGGGATAGGGTGCTGTGGGCAGTTCCCCTCCCCCAGCCTAGAGACACTCCTGACAAATTCCACCCCTACACAATCTGCCATCAGCTGGCCAGGCCTGGCTTGATCAACGAACTACGGGTAAGACGAATGCCAATGGGAGCGACAGCCACTGGGGCATTGGAGTGCAGGGCAGACTGGGGAGCTACTTCCTCCCCTTAGCCTACACCTCCTACGGAAATTGGCAGGCTCCACCTCTGCAGGCAGGGTGAGACAAGAAAACCCACTATCCCCCAGATATAAAGAGAATCCGCTAGGCCTATGCACAGTGTGTAAGCGCATGGTATAAAAGAGTTTGCTTTCCACAACAGTTTAGGTCACACAGTTGATCAAACTGCTGGAGCTGGATCTCCTCCCCCGGTCAGGGACATGGTCAAGGAACAAATCCTCCCCCAAGCAGCCACAATAGGATCCACAAGTAGACACAATAGGCTCCACAAGTAACCACTCCCATCAGGGGTACCGTCCAAGTGTGGTGACAGAGCTCCCCCAGTGGCTGATCAAGAAACTACAGAACAGAGGACCCCTGGGCATCATCAGCTGATAAAGATGGGGAGAGCTCAGCGTAAGAATTCTGGAACTTCAAAAAATCAAACCGAAAGCACTCTCCCTAAGAGATACACTAGCTCTCAAGAAATGGAGACTGAACAAACCAAAAACACTAAAATGACAGAAGAAGATTTCCGAAATTGTATTGTAAGAAAGCTCAATGATATGCAAGAAAAAATGGACAACCAACACAAAGAAACCACAAAGAAAATTCAGGAGTTGGAACAAAAATTCACTAAGGAAATTGAGATCTTAAAGAAAAATCAATCAGATCTGGAAATGAAGAGTTTATTTAGGGAACTACAAAACACAGTGGAAAGCCTCAAAAATAGGGTGGACCAAACAGAAGAAAGAATCTCAGAGATTGAAAATAACAGTTTCCAATGAAATAAATCAGTCACAGAAATAGAGCATAGAAACAAGAGAAAAGAGGAAAGTCTACAAGAGATGCAGGATTATGTGAAGAAACCTAATGTGAGGGTCATAGGGTCACCAGAGGGGGAAGAATAAAACACTCAAGGGTTGGATAAGCTATTTGAAGATATAATAGAGGAACATTTCCCAGGCCTTTCTAAAAATCTCCAGATACAAGTTCAGGCAGCTCAAAGGACCCCTGGGAGATTCAATGCAAACAGGAAGACATCACGACATGCAGTCATAAGACTGACCAAAATATCAACTAAAGAGACCTTTCTACGAGCTGTAAGACAAAAGAAGCAAGTTACGTACAAAGGAAAACCGATCAGTGTAACGCCAGATTTCTCAAATGAAACATTACAAGCAAGGAGAGACTGGGGCCCCATTCTCACTCTTTCAAAAGAAAATAATGCCCAGCCTAGAATCTTGTACCCTGAAAAACTAAGCTTTATATATTAAGGAAAATTAAGACATTCTCAGATAAGCAAAGTCTGAGGGAATTCACCAAGACAAGACCAGCCCTACAACAAGTACTCCAAACAGTGTTATGCACGGAACAGCATAATAAAACTCACAAACATAAAAACACCCAAAACCTGAAGATTAAAGGCCAGATATCACAATGGCTCAAGAGAGAAATCAAAAGAACAACGTCCAACCCAATAGAATGAAAAGTAACCTGCCTCACCTATCAGTTCTCTCAATAAATGTGAATGGAATAAACTCCCCACTCAAGAGACATAGGCTGGCTGAATGGATAAGAAAATGCAAGCCAAATATCTGCTGTCTTAAGGAAACACACCTACCCTGGAAGGATGCATATAGACTAAAAGTAAAGGAGTGGAGATCAGTATTTCAAGCAATGGAAGCCAAAGGAAGGCTGGTGTGGCAGTTCTGATACCAGATGATTTAGTTTTTAAACCAACAAAAGTAGTGAAAGACACAGATGGTCACTATATAATGGTGAAGGGTACAGTTCAACAAGAAAATACAATTTTAAATATATATGCACCCAACTTAGGTGCACCCAGTATCATAAAGCAAACCTTACTGGATCTAAGCAAATGGATTAATAGCAACTCCATAATAACAAAAATAAATAAATGGGACCTGATAAAACTAAAAAGCTTCTGCACAGCCAAAGAAATAGTCATGAAAGTAAACAGACAACCTACAGAATGTGAGAAAATTTTTGCATCCTACACGTCTGATAAGGGGCTGATAACCAGAATCTACTTAGAACTCACAAAAATCAGCAAGAAAAAAATCAAACGACCCTATCAAAAAGTGGGCAAAGGATATGAACTGAAATTTTTCTAAAGAAGACAGAATAATGGCTAACAAACATATTAAAAAATGCTCAACATCTCTAATCATCAGGGAAATGCAAATAAAAACTATTTCCAGTAAGAATGGCCTTTATCAAAACGTCCCAAAACAATAGATGTTGGCGTGGATGTGGAGAGATAGGAACACTCCTACACTGCTGGTGGGACTGCAAACTAGTTCAACCTCTATGGAAAGCAATCTGGAGATACCTTAAAGCAATACAAGTGGATTTACCATTTGATCCAGCAATCCCATTACTGGGCTTCTACCCAAAAGATCCAATGACACTCTACAAAAAAGACACCTGCACTTGAATGTTTATGGCAGCACAATTCATAATTGTAAAGCTGTGGAAACAACCCAAGTGCCCATCAATTCATGAGTGGATTAATAAAATGTGGTATATGTATACCATGGAATACTAGTCAGCTCTAAGAAACAATGGTGATATAGCACCTCTTGTATTTTCCTGAATAGAGCTGGAACCCATACTACTAAGTGAAGTATCCCAAGAATGGAAAAACAAGCACCACATATACTCACCAGCAAACTGGTATTAACTGAGTAGCACCTAAGTGGACACATAGGAACTACATTAATTTGGTAATGTGCGGGTGGGGGTGGGGGGTATATATATACATAATGACTGAGACGTGCACTATCTGGGGGATGATCACACTTGAGGCTCAAACTTGTGTGTGGGGGCAAGGGCATTATTTGAAACCTTAAAATTTGTACCCCTATATTATGCTGAAATAAAAAAAAATAAATATATGTTTATATATGAAATTATACGTAACCTTAAAATTTGTATATATATATATTTGTATATATATATATACACATGTATGTGTATATATATACAAATTTGTATATATATATATATATATACACAAATACATACATACATACATATGAAATTAGATGTCCAAGGCTGCTAGGCAGCTCTCTAGATTGAGGCTTTCTCTATCTTTCTGCCTCCTGACAACCAACATTTCACAAACTTAAGATGAATGAATTAGCCCATTCATCACATCCATATTCTATCCAAAAGAAATAATGATGAAAAACACACTTCTCTCTGTTTCTGATTGGAGCAGGGCTTGATCCTGTCTTAATTACAACAAACCATTTCCAGATGTACCCCAGTGACCAGAACTTGGTTACATAGTCACACTTGACTGCAAAGAAAGCTGGCAAGTGTAGTCTCTATTCTGGGTAGCCATGTATCCTACTAAACATATGGGGTTCTCTTATTAAATTAAAAATGAGAATGGGTAAATTTGGGGAACAGTTAGCAGTCTTACAAACCAAACATCCATGAAAAACTTTCCCCCATATAGAATCATATCTATCTATTCTCAAAGGAACACACCCTTAATGTACCATAATGTTACTACATTTCAACTCCAAGCTCCATGGGTGATGGTCCATCTTCCCCCTCAGACGTGGATATGGTACTGGTTTCCAAGACATGTATTTGACCTTTGGGTATTTAATAATAAATTATGAACTAGTAATAGAACCATCAAGGTGAAGTTCACATTCAGAAAAAGAGAAAATAAGACATGCACATAGCAGTCACTGATTCTTAGCCATTATCAAACCCTACAGGAAAGGGACTGCAAAAGTTTCATACCATAGCAATGCAGTAACTCTGGTTATGTTTTCTGAGATAATTTTTTTTTCTATTTTCCTGTGTGGTGCTTGTATCTTCCCTATGAAAGGCTTCTTCTTGTCTATTATCTTCCATGGCTATATGTGAAGCATAGCAGTAGAGCTTTTGCAACTAGCTTCTTCTGGTTTTGCTTTAGAGGCCCAAGGACTGTTTTATGAGCTAAACAGTCCCAGGAATTTGCAGCTATGGATTATATTTTGTGTCTCCTTATTTGTTCTCTTTGGGTTTTTGAATGGTAAAACATTACAATTAATGCAAAAACTTAATTGGTTTCTGGCTCATTTGTTTCAGGCCACGTCCATATCTAGACATGTATTTAAGCTTTAAGAATCCGGTATTTATTTAATTGTCCTCTACTTTCTACCCAATCCCTATGTCTCAGTCTAATAGCAGCTCCTTGTGGCTCTCTGAAACCCTAGACTTTGATAAAAAGAAAAAACTCTTAATCCACCACCCCCCTTATTTAGAAATCCATAGCCTCTTTTTTGGGCAGAATGTCAGTCCTGCTAAAGCTGTCCTTTGTAGCTACCACTTATATAGGAGTCTATTTTTCACTCACATAAACAAATTCTGGAAATGAATCATTTAGGGATCCATAATCTTCAGGTTTTCAACACTTTCTATCTTGTAACTCCAGCAAAATCAATATATAGCCTCTGACTCATGGTTCAAAATGACTGCTGAGATCTAGCTATTACATCTTCATTCCAGCCAAAAGAATAGGGGACTTTGCTAGAAGTATAGGCTTTAATCCAGGATGACATTGAGGATTCTGTTACTTTGAAAAAATAGAGGTCAATGGACATTGGGGAAAAACTAGCGGTCTTTCTCACACTTATACTACCTTTTCTTATACTACCTTTTGTATTTTTAATTAATAAAAATTTCTGCATTTCAATCCTGCTATCACTGATAAACATTCATCAATTTTGTGTTTAATATACATAGTTTTTCTAATTTCTTATGTTTTGTAATTTCTTAACATGGTTATTTCTTCTTTATTTTTAAGCATTTTTCTTGAACAAAAAAGACATATAAGTGAAGCTTTTTGCTGTTTCCCGTATATTTTAGCATAAAGTTTTCTCCTGACAATGTTTTATAAGTAATTAGTAATTTTCCTTCTTATTTACTTATTGATCAAATATTTGTCTAGTAGTATATTTCTTCATCTCAATATTGTTAAGAATTTTAGCAAACTATTTCATGTAATTAAACCTACTTTAATCAATTTGTTAAAGTTTCATGAGACAGAGCAAGATTAGCTTTTTAAGTGTTTCTAGGCACAATGTATTTTTTTTTTATTTCGGCATATTATGGGGGTACAGATTTTAAGGTTTCAATAAATGCCCTTCCCCCCCTCACCCCACAAGTCTGAGTTTCCAGCATGACCATCCCTCAGATGGTGCGCATATCACTCGTTATGTATGTATATACCCGCCCCCCTCCCCCCCTCCCCAATACCCTATTACTGTAGTACCTATGTGTCCACTTAGGTGCTACTCAGTTAATACCAGTTTGCTGGAGAATATATCTGGTGCTTGTTTTTCCATTCTTGGGATACTTCACTTAGTAATATGGGTTCCAGCTCTAACCAGGAAAATATAAAATGTGCTATATCACCATTGTTTCTTAGAGCTGAATAGTACTCCATGGTATACATAAACCACATTTTATTAATCCATTCTTGGATTGATGGGCACTTTGGCTGTTTCCACAGCCTTGCGATTATGAATTGTGCTGCTATAAACATTCGAGTGCAGGTGTCTTTTTTGTAGACAGAAGAATGGCCAACAAACATATGAAAAAATGCTCATCATCTCTAATCATCAGGGAAATGCAAATCAAAACTACAATGAGATATCACTTAACTCCAGTGAAAATGGCCTTTATCAAAAAGTCTCCAAATAACAAATGCTGGCGTGGATGTGGAGAGAGAAGAACACTCCTACACTGCTGGTGGGACTGCAAACTAGTTCAATGTCTGTGGAAAGCAATATGGAGATACCTTAAAGCGATACAAGTGAATCTACCATTTGATCCAGCAATCCCATTGCTGGGCATCTACCCAAATGATCCAATGACACTCTACAATGTATTTTTTAAAAATTGTATAGACCTTAATTGACAGTAAGCTCCATGTTTGTGTGTTCACCTTTATATAAAATCAAGACTTTCATTGTAATAATTCCTGGCAAAATAGCAAAATTTACTTTCTTTTCTGCAAGATCTGCCCAATTTTTAGAGAGCTCCATTGACATTAGCCATGATGTTTTTAATTTTGATGAGTTTATCAGTTTTTACTTTTATTGATAGTCCTTTTGGTTTCAAGTCCGAAAACTTGTTATCAAGTCTAAGATCCAGCAAAATTTGTCCTTTGTTTTGTTCTAAAAGTTTAATAGTTTTACATTTTATGTCCATGTCTATCATCTATTTTGAGTTAATTTTTGTATAAGATATTGGTAGGTCAACTTTTTTTTTCTTTTCTTTTCCTTTTTTTTTTTTTTTGCCTATGGGTATTCATTCACCTTCCTTTTTCTACTGATCAGAATTCTCCTTTGATTACCTCTTTCATTTTCCTAGTATTAGTAGTTGTGCTGAGCAAAGAAAAGCAGGGGAAATGAACCTCTGCCATTTTGTCAGGACAGGAAGTCAGTATTGGTTTTCTAATTAATTTTTCCTGCTTTGTCCTCAGTGGGAAAATATTGGATCTCCTTAATTTGGTGCTGTTCAATATAAATAAAATAAGAGCCGCATGTGTAATTTTAAATTTTCTAGCAGCTACATTAAAAAAGTAGAAAGAAACATGCTGGCGAGGATGTGGAGAAACAGGAGCACTCTTACACTGCTGGTGGGACTGCAAACTAGTGCAACCTCTGTGGAAAAGAATTTGGAGATACCTCAAAGAGCTAAATATAGAAATAACATTGACCCAGCAATAGCATTATTAGGCATCTACCCAAAAGAGCAAAGACATTCTATTATAAAGACATCTGCACCCGAATGTTTATGGCAGAACAATTCACTATTGCAAGGATGTGGAAACAACCCAAGTGTCCGTCAATTCATGAGTGGATTATTAAAATTTGGTATATGTTTACAATGGAATATTACTCGATTCTAAGAAACGACAGCAAGCTAGCACTGCTTATACTATCCTGGATTGAGCTTAAGCCCATTATCCAAAGTGAGGTGACACAAGATCAGAATAATGGGCTCCACATATACTCGCCATCAAATTGGTACTGACTGATTAACACTATGGTGCTCAAAGGGTGGTGGTGTTCACCAGGGATTCGGAGGGTGGGGGGAATAGATCCACATCTGCGGGATGTGGTGAGCATTGTGGAGTGGAAGGGCATACCTCTAACCCTTGCTACGTAGAGGCAAGATATAAAATGTAACCAAAATGATAAAAAAAAAAAAAACCAAACATTTATCGGGTGTCAGGCAGGTGGGAGGGGGCAGGAGGGGATGGGTATATACATACATAATGAGTGAGATGTGCACCGTCTGGGGGATGGACACACTTGAAGCTCTGACTCGAGGGGGGAGGGGAGGCAACGGCAATGTACGTAACCTTAACGTTTGTACCCCCATAATATGCTGAAATAAAAAAAAATTAAAAAGTAGAAAGAAACAAATGAAATTATTCTGATGTATCCAAAATATTGTCATTTCAACCTGAAATCAATATAAAAATTATTAATGATCTATTTTACCTTTTATTCATACTAAATTTTCAAACTCTGGCCTCTCACTTACAGCACATGTTAATTTGGATATTAACATTTCATCAGAAATATTAATACTTGATGAGTATTTAAATTTCATAAAATTTACCCAAGTTTTTCCAAACATAAAGTTTCCTAATATTAATTGAACCAGGTACCAATTTTAAAGTCTAAATTTAAATTAAGATTACATAAAATTTAAAATTTAGTTCCTTATTCACATATATGGATCATGTAGCTAAGCGGCTACCAAAATGAACAGCAGCACAACTTTATTTTCCATCTCAATGCTTTTCTACTTTTTTCTTTTCTTCTCTTCCTTTTCCCTTCTCTGCTCTCTCTTCCTCTCTTCCCTTCTTTTCTTCTCCCCAGTAAGAGTTTCTGTGGTAGTACAGGAGATCAGTCATTAAAAAAAAACCCTCATATTAGAAGGAGGAAGCCAGGGGAATATGTTATCCAATTTCTCTCTCCTCACTCTTTAATTTTTCACCATTATTCTCCTGAATCCAACTGAAAGCCAGAGAGGATGGGAGACTGATTGAAGTAGATCACAGAAATCATACTCCCTAGGGTATGGTCAGGACAGAGAAGGATGTAGAGTAGCTCTAAAAGAGCACGGCTCTATCAGTAAAATAAAAAATGTTTGAATATACAACCCTATAATAAGTGTATTTAAATATATAAATGCTTAAATATGTCTGCAAATCTATATAGTAAATATAAGTAAAATTTATGTTCTTCTTATTTTTTAAAAAGTAAATGTTCCAAGATTTTCTCTCCATCTTCTAATGGATCATTTAACTTTTTCTTGGATATGGAATGGTGATTTGAAGATCACTATTGTAAGTGATATTTCTACCTTCAGAATGTCCATTTTCTATTTTATCTTTAATACTGTTAGCCAAATTACCATATACTTCCTTTTGCTCAAATTCTTTACTTTCTCCTCACTACCTAAAGGATAAAACTCAAATTCTTTAACGTGATATACACAGCCATTCATTACCTGGAATCATCATATTATTCTCCTACCTGCCATCTAGCCTCACCAAATGATACACCTTTCTCAAATCAAGATATAACCCATCATTATCTTACTTTTGCCTGTCATTATTTCTTAGAGTGCTCTTGTTCTTGCCTGTCTTCCCACAATATTTTCCTACTCATCTTTGAAGACCTATTCACGTGTTATTACTTTCTCAGCAAAAGTCTTTCTTAGGTACTCTGGGCAATAACAGACAGTTCTTCCCCCCTTTCTTTGTGTTCCTATAGCATTTTTCACATTATTTTTATGGCATATCACTTGGTGCTGAAATGGTTTATTTGTATGACTCTCCTAGTCAACTGAGGGCAAGGGTCTTAATTTATCTTTGTATATTTAGAGTATAGATCAATGCTTGATACATGTTAAGGTCTCAACAATATAGAATTAATTAATTAATCCATACATTGCCTCAGTTAGTATTCTAAATATCAATCTCTGTAAAATGTGAAATAAATTTAACTGAATCTTTATTTACCAAACATTTTTTTCCAATCAGTAATGGCAAATGATGGTATATTTATTCTACCTCTTTGGGACAGCTAGTGTCTCTAGAGTACTATTTGAGGTGCCACATCTTGATGAGAAGGTGGAAAGTGCTTTGTTTAATCAGTGATAAGTGTTATTGGTATGAGGAGGATGATAGTTGGATTTGTGCTATCAATTTGCCATCTCCAGTGTCATTTGTATTCCTGAATTTGTGATAATACTTTCTTTCATGTCATGTCTGCTTTTTCACAGAAGGCAAATGCAAGGGAAAACAGAAAAAGGAGAGATAAAACTAAGAATTTCTAATCAAATATTGTTTAGATTGAGTTTTGCTAACATGTGAATTCTGTGTATGTTGGAAAACATGCACAAAATGTACTCTACAATGAAATCATGCTATGGTGATTTCTGTTCTTTATGCTATTTATCTCTTTAACATTATAAAGTTCTAAATAATTTGTTACCAAGTGATCATTTGTGAAAACAGATGGTATGTTAAAATAATAATTTTTATGTTCTTAATTTTCAAAAGGTAAAAGAGGGAAAAGGAAACCAAGTAGAAACCAAGAAACTGATGTGAAGAGCAAAAGCGTGACATGCACACAGAACAGTAACTTTTTATAGTCATTTAAATGCCAGGAGGGATGGATGAATTATTAAATATTTAGAAGTCCTCAAATTCTCTTATCTGCAGATTTTTCAGTTAGCACTTCCTTGATTCACTGCCTAAAGGGAGTTCTTATAGCAAGAGTAAGATCCCTGGATCTACAGCTATACAATACTTCTCACAGATAACCCTTGAGCTTCTTATGGGTAATATGGACATCAATAGAAGTCTCAAAAGATTACCTCTTGTGAATGCATTTTGGTTTCCATCTACTTGCTTCACAGTCTAAGTTGATAACAAAATATTATCTTTTCAGAAATATTTAGGATATGTCTTTACATATAACATTTGCTTTTCTTTCTTACTTTTAGTGCGCAACTATAGAAATTGGGGAAATCTTTAAAAGCAATGTCTGAAGTTATGAAAAAATGAATGGAAGGACATTTAACAACATTCATAAATTTTGGACTAAATATTTTTTTTTATTTCGGCATATTATGGGGGTACAGATTTTAAGGTTTCAATAAATGTCCATTCCTCCCCTCCCCCCACAAGTCTGAGTCTCCAGCATGACCATCCCCCAGATGGTGCACTGGACTAAATATTTTTAAAATACCTTCAGGGTGAGGAAATATTTGTATTGGAAAGGTTAAATTAGACTCCTCTTTTATTTCCCCAAGTAGAATATTGATTTTGAAATATGTCCGATTTTTAACCATGTAATATTTATTAACCATTTTTGATTAATTGTTTTTATTTCAGCATATTACCCAGGTACAAATGTTTAGGTTACATATATTGTCTTTGCCCCACCCAAGTCAGAGCTTCAAGCATGTCCATCTCCCAGACGGTGTGCATAGCACCCATTAGGTGTGAATATAGCCATCTCCTCCTCCCCCTCCTACTTGCCCAACACCCAATGAATGTATTTACTATTATTGCACTTAAGTGTTGATCAGTTAATACCGATTTGGTGGTGAGTACATGTGGTGCTTATTAACCATTTATTAAGCACAATTATTGTTCATAGTACCATTCTAGATGTTTAAAGAAGTTGAAGATATATGCAAAAAACTAGCTATTGTTATTATTAGTGCTCACCTAAAGATTCTTTACCATTCACAAAATCCTGATGAAAACTTACAAACCAGTCATGTTTACAATCTGCTGACCTCAAGGTCCCTGCTTCCTCTGAGATCCATGAGGCACTATCCTCATTACAATGTAGTTTGAAGTTCTTAATAATAAATTTGCTATTTCTGGTGAAACAACAATTACAAGTATAGTGTGTTTCATTACATTTAAATAATTAAGGATAGCCTAATAGATTAGGCCTGGTTGTAATTTCTCCTTCATAACTACATTAACATAGTCTATGGATTATTTTGGGAGGCCATCTAGTTGTCACCTTGGAAACTGGAATAAAATGGCCTCAAATTGACTATACCCAAAGCAAATAATTTCTGGTGGTAAAATAAAAAAGGATAAAGCAATGGGTTATGCCTTTGAAAAGCAATCCACATAGGATTATGTACACAGGTATGGCCTTGCATAGTCCTATTTTAAAAAGTGGATTAAATGAATATCACAAATGAAAACTTGCATATGTTTGCAAATGTTGCATATTTGTGTACCTTTGCTTTCATGTCTTCTGGTATGCATTTTCTAGACTACAAGTTGACCATGATGGGATTATAGCATAGAAATTCAATGTTTACACTTTATTTAATATCAAAGCTCAAAGGATCTTATATCTGGGAAACAATTCACCTCATCACCAATCAAACTCATTTGACACATGGGAAAATCATCTTAACATTGTCTTTATCCCCACAAAAGTCCATTATTTTAAAGTTTTTCTTACACATCCATTAACATACAAAATTTGGAAGAAGAAAGCAAAAGACATGAAAAATCCCTAGTCTAAATTAATATCACTTATAATGAATATTTCAGTGACATAAGATGTATTTAAAGATATCTCCTTAAAATTATTTATGATTTATTATCAACTAAGCAAACATTCTTTATAATTGAATGTTTACTACATGCCAGGCATAGTGCTCAATTATAGAGATTCAGGCAATTAAATCAGTTTGTTTCTTTCATCATTAAGCTTATAATTTAGAAGGAAAAGTAAACATGTATACACCTATAATTTTTTAAAGTGCTATGAGAATCTAGATGATGTAACATTTAATTTCATAAAATATATTTAGTAATTTTGTATTCCTTTATGATTTGCAAAAAACTTTCACATACATATGCTCATGTAATTCTCACAACTTTGTGAGGTTGGTACTATCACCATTGCAAGAATGGTAATTACAGATATGACTATGATTGAATACACACATATGTAATTGAAAAGACCAAACTCTTGTCAGAAAGTAAATGTGCATTTAACAGAAAAAAAGATGTACTTACTTTCTAAAAAAGGCTATATATTTAGAATGTTGATATATCTTATACCATATTGATTTTGACATTATTTTAGAAGCCTATCTTTTATTAATCACTTCAGTACCAGCGTTGACTATAGTCGATAGCCACGGATGAACGCACACAGCAACTTTAGCCGACAGCCATGATATGACTTTTCTAATTTTTTATTTATCAAAATAAAATTGTGAACATTTAAAAATAACGTAATGAAAACATATACGTATATGTTACCTATTCTGATTTACATTACAAGTAAAGCTGCCTGTAAAGTAAAACAAGCTTTCAGTGCTTTCAAGCTTTCCTCATCACACAAGAGCAAAACGGATTCGTCGTCAATGCACAGCACAAACCATCGTGTGGACTGTGAGTGCCGGCTGTGGGCAAGGGTTCGCGGCCGGTGAGTGCTGTACAGAAGTGGTTAAAAGAAAGAAGTTTCAATAATTATCGAGGCATACTTATTGCATTCTAGGAAGTGATTGGGGAATAGAGTTTTAGTTCAACTGAATTTACCATTTAACTAAAGGTCCTCTATATGTTAAATGGAACAGCCTAGGGCAAGGACACAGACAGGTAAGCTATGGGAACACGTGGCCCCAAAACTTCTCATGAGTGGACAATTATATTGCTTGCTATCACAAGTTATTTCTTTTTAGAAATACAGCACTTACCGGCCACAAATCTTTAATATAGTGAGCATAGCATCAACCACAAAGTTGAGAGGGAGGTCAGAAATCATAAAGTTTAAGTTATTGCCTCTGGCATCCTAGCAGACTAAGTAACCTGAACAACCCTTTCAGTGGAAAAGACAACAACAAAAAAATTGCTAGAAAAATATTTTAAAATAAAATAAATGTAAGCTGAGACCCAGTGGAAAAGCAAGTTGAGGGATGCCTTTCAACTTGATAACACCTGACAAATGTGTGAACTTGAACTTCAGTTTTCAAACACTCTCAAGACCCAATGGAGAGAACAGATTAAAGCACAGGGGTCAGCCAAGTTGAAGTGTCTAATAGAAAATACTCCCAATATAGAGCTTGGGTGCCAAAAAACTATACCTTCAAATTAAGAATATATTATACTAGAAGCAAATCTGCCTCCCTTGCTCCCTAACTCTAAAATAATGCAAGTAGAAATGTCCAGTTGAACTTAGGCATTGAGTGCAGGGACAAAAAAGTAAATCCTCCTTGAAAATGTGTAGCCAAAATATAGCCCTTACATGCATTTACAACCTAAATCTCCACTACATGAGTAGTTTGAAAAACCTTTAACCAAGAATTTAGCATCAAGAGCTGGTAGAACCTCCTGGTAGCTTGCAGAAGAAAATGAAAATTCTCTCTGGAGAAACTCACCTAAAGTCCAAGCTTCAAAGGATTTCCAGAGGTAAAGTTTCCAGATTTATGAACTCAAATTCAAAAATCATAAAACACAGATGAAATAAACTCTCATGTATGAAAGTCTTCAAAAGCACCAGACCATGGAGTCAGATCTGTGGATACTCCATATATTTGAATTACTAGAAGAAGAATATAAAAATAAGCATAGTGATAGGTTTAAAAAATCAAAGAAGTGATTAAATATGAGAAAAATAAGGAAATATATAAAGGAGCAAAAGTTTGAAAAATATTCATGTTGAATTTAATAATTAAAAATATAATCAGATATTCTGTAGGCCACTTTAGGTAGTATGGACATTTTAACAATATTGATTCTGCCAATCTATGATCATGGTAGATTTTTCCATCTGTTTACATCTTCTACAATTTCTTTTCTCAGTGTTTTATAGTTCTCCCTATATATGTCTCTCACCTCCTTCATTAAATGTACTCCTAGATATTTAATTTTCTTTGAAGCTATTGTGAAATGTGTTGTGTCTTTGATTTGATTTTTGGCTTGACTGTTATTGGCATATATGAATGCCACTGATTTGTGTACATACATTAATTTTGTATTCTGAGACTTTATTGAATTCATCTATCAATTCCAGGAGTCTCTTGGTTGAATCCTTGGGGTTTTCTAGATATAATACAATATCATCAGCAAAGAGTGACAGTTTGATCTCTTCTACCCCCATTTGGATGCCCTTAATTCCTCTCTCTTGTCTAATTGCTCTGGCAAGGATTTCCAGCACTATGTTGAATAGAAAAGGAGATAGTGGGCAATCTTGTCTGTTTCCAATTCTAACCGGGAACATTTTCAATTTTTACCCATTCAGTATGATGTTGGCTGTGGGCTTATGGTATATGTCCTTAATAATTTTAAGGTATATCCCGTCTATGCATATAACTTGGAGACATCTCAAAGAGCTTAAAATAAAAATAACATTTGATCCAGCAATCCCACTACTAGGCATCTACCCAAAGGAAAAAATGACAATCTATAATAAAGACATCTGCACTCAAATGTTTATGGCAGCACAATTCACAATTGTAGAGATGTGGAAACAACCCCAGTCCCCATCAATACATGAGTGGATTAATAAAATCTGGTATATGTATACTATGGAATACTACTCAACTACAAAAAAAATGGTGATCTAGCACCTCTTATATTATCCTGAGTAGAGATTGACTGAGCCCATCCTTTGAAGTGAGGTATCACAAGAATGGAAAAACAAGCACCACATGTACTCACCATCAAATTGGTACTAAATGATCAACACTAAGGTGCTCACATGGTAGTAATATTTGCTGGGTGCAGGTCAGGTTGAGGGGTGGTTAAGTAAACTCACAACTAATAAAGACAGAGCACACTGTGTGGGGGAAGGGCATGCCTATAGCCTTGGCTTGGGCAAGACAAAGGCATTATGTGTAACCAAAATGTTTGTACCCCATAATATTCTGAAGTAAAGAAAAAATAAAATAAAATAATAAAAAACCCTGCTGAAAAATGTAATTGGGTATTAAGAGCTCAATAGGTGTGGAAAACATCGATGCAATTTAACATCATTTTTTTTTTGAGACAGGGTCTTGCTATGTTGCCCAGGTTAGAGTATTGCAGTAAGATCATTTTTTAATTTAAGAAATGATTTTTTTTAAAGTAATAGGATGGAATTTCTTTAATTTGATCAAAGCTACCTCCACAAATCCTATAGTAAAGGTCACAATTTATAGAAAAATATACCCTTTAAGTTCAGAAACACATTACTTCTATTTAACAATATGTTGAATTTAAAAGTCAGTACAGTAAGTTAAGAAAAATAAATCAAATGATTGGAAAGAGAGAAGCAATATTATCATTTTACTCAGATAATACTGTGCTTAAAAAACCACAATCAACAGATTATTCATTATACTTAATAAGAAAGTTTTTTTTAAATTGCATGACAAAAACATCAATATATAAGAATCAATTACATCTAATCAATAGCAGCAAGCAGATGGGAAGTGTAACTTTTTTAATTTTCAAGTTTATATTCAGGGGAGTACATAAACCTATATTCATAGTTAAACCAATATTAATGTAATGGAGACCCCTGTAACCAAACTATCATATTGTCAGCCCTGCAGCAAGTCATTACATGCTTCTCCCTGACCACAACTACTTCCTTCTCCAAAATGTAACTACTATCCTTGGTTTGGGGGATAATAATTATCTTACTTTTGCTCCTAGTTTTAACACACACATAGGCATGCATACACAACATAAATTAGTTTTGTCTGTTTTTCATCTTTGTATAAATGTAATCATACTGAATGTATTTTTTCATGTTTTACCTCTTTTGTCAATATATTAATAAGAAAAAGGCCAATAACTCAATAGAAAAATGGGCAGTGTGCTTAAATAGGGACTTGGCACAAGAAGAAAACCAAGTAATGAATAAAATATAAACAAGTAATCAGCCTCATTCCTAATCAAAAAAAAATGCAAATTAAGCCACAATGAAATGCCATTTTATATCCAACATATTAGAAAAAAATTAAAATATCAAGCACATGGAGTAACTAGAACCATTATGTGTTGTGATGGGAATGTGACTTGGTACAACCACTTTAGAAAATGAATTGGCTTTATAAAGTGCAATTGGAAATGTACACAATCTACGTTCCAGCTATTCAATTCCCAGGTATGTAACCTAGAGAAACTCTTGCTTATCTGTGATCTGAGAAACCAAAATAGATGCCCTTTTATCAACTAAGATGGACCCTAAGGTTAAGGAAACAAAAGTTACCTACAGTCCCCCATCCCACCCCATGCAGGGTTCAGGGTTCAACTTGCATGTCAACTTTCTAAATTCCTATGGCTACAAGAAAAACCACACCCTTGCTAAACTCCCTAACAATAGGAGCAATCAGGAAAAATTTCAGACCCTTCCTAAACTCTGTTTTACAACCCAGACCACTATTAACTCTGATTAGACAGAAGACTGGCCTTTATAAACATTCTTTACTGAGAATCAACTACAAACTTCAAGCCAGTTTCAGCCAGCTTACAGAGGCTGCACACAAATTGTCTTTGCATCCTATAGTCTACCTGTTGACATAAAGAGCCAAATTCCAGCTCATGTTAAGGCTAAAACCTTGCCCTAATGTGAACATGGAATGAATGTTACATATATGTTTATCTATTGCACATGCACTTGACTGCCCTCATAAATATGTATAGCTTTCCCCTGAAACCTGTTGAATATTTATAAAAGAGGCATAAAAACCAAACCTTCCCTTTCCCTTTTTGAAGAGAAAGCACCTTCAATCCACTCCAGAGACTCTCTCTTCCAGGTTTACAAACTGATTTCACCAAATAAAACTTTCCTTTCTACTATTTAGCTATCCTGATGGTCTTTTGGAGGACATATCTAATCAGGACATATGCATATAAACAGATTCTAGCAAGACATTTTTAGGGCAAAATCTGGAAACAACTCAAATGCACATCAACAGCAAAGTTAATAATTAAAATAATATATGAATCACAATATAATATAAAAATACTATGCAATATAATGCTATATAAAAAGTATAAAATTGACTAATTATAGTTTCAAATGATGAGAGTGAGTACAAATTGCAAACATTTCTGGAGCTCAGATTCCTTGTCTAGCACATTAGGGGTTTTCCCAGATGAGAAATTTGTATTATCTCTTACAAACAAACTTAAAATGAACAAATAAACAAACAAAATCCCACTAAGAATAAATGGTTAATAGTAAAAAAATCAGATTATTCAATAAAGGATAATTCAGGGTATATTATGCAGCACTTAAATGACTTCATTTATGTAATTTGCCACTTAACTCTTATTTAATGGGATCTTTTGCCTACAGAAGGAGAAAGAGCCTGTGGTCCAAGATAGAACTACTGGTCAAGGTGGGTTACACTAGTCTTAAGATTTTACAATGAAATATTCATCATCAGGAAAGAACTTGAAGAAGTTACCCTGCAAAGAGAGAAAATATAAGTCCAAAGCTGAATAGAATAATAGTGCTGAGAGCAAAGAGAGAAGCAGTTGATGAGTAACATCGAAGAAGGTAAGTTATAGATGGGGCATTTCAAAAAATACTGGAAGTAAAAAGAATAATTTGGGAGTCATCAATTTACCAGACTTCAAGCTATACTACAAGGTTATAGTAACCAAAACACCATGTGATTGGCATAAGAACAGAGACATAGACCAATGGAACAGGACTAAGAACACAGAAATAAAACCATCCTCATAATGCCATCTAATCTTTGACAAAGCAGGCAAAAACTTACACTGGGGGGAAGAATCCCTATTCAATAAATGGTGCTGGGGAAATTGGATAGCCACTGAAACAGGATCCGCACCTTTCACCACTCACACAGATCAACTCATGATGGATAACAGACTTAAACCTAACGCATGAAACCATAAGAATTCTAGAAGAAAATGTTGGTAAAACTATTATAGACATCGGCCTAGGCAAAGAATTTATGAAGAAGACCCCTAAAGCAATGAAAGCAACAATAAAAATAAATAAATGGGACCTGATCAACTTTAAAAACTTTTGCACACCCAAGGAAACTATCATTAGAACAAAGAGACAACCTACATAATGGGAGAAAACATTTGTATGCTATACATCTGATAAAGATGTGATAACTCGAATCTACAAGAACTCAGGAAATAAGTAAGAAAAAATCAAACAACCCCATAAAAAGTGGGCAAAGGACATGAACAGAAACTTTTCAAAAAAAGATAGACTAATGACCAAAACAAACATGAAAAAATTCAACATCTCTAATCATCAGAGAAATGCAAATCAAAACCACAATAAGGTACTAGTTCACCATTGTTTTCTGTTCTAAATATATATATATATATATTTATATATATATATATATATATATATATATATATATTTGCCACAGTTAAAAAAACACAATGAGATATCATTTAACTTTAGTAAGAATGGTTTTTATCAAAAAGTCCCAAAGTGACAAATGTTGTCATGGACATGGAGAGAGAGGAGCACTCCTACACTGCTGGTAGGACTGCAAACTAGTATAACTCTATGGAAAGTAATATGGAGATACCTCAAAGAGTTAAAAATAAAGCTACCATTTGATCCAGCAATCCCATTGCTGGGCATCTACCCAAAGGAAAAACGACATTGTATAAAAAAGACATCTGCACTCAAATATTTATAGCAGCACAATTCACAACTGCAAAGACTTGGCAACAACCCAAGTGCCCATCAGTACATGAGCGAGTTAATAAAATGTGGTATATGTATAGCATGGAGTTCTACTCAGCCATAATGGTGAACTAGAACCTCTTGTATTATCCTGGATGGAGGTGGACCCCATTCTTCTAAGTGAAGTATCACAAAAATTGAAAAACAAGCACCACATGTATGCACCAATTAAATTATAACTAATGAATCAAAACTTGTGTGCATATATGGAAGTAACATTTACTGGATGTTGGGCAGATGGGAGGGGGAAGGACAAGATAGGTAAACTCACACATTCAGTGCATGCTGTCTGTGGGATGGGCACACTTGTAGCTCTGACTCAGGCAGTGCAAAGGCAATTTATGTAACCAAAATGTTTGTATCCCCATAATGCTCTGAACTAAAAATAAATAAATAATAAAATTAAAATTAAAAAAATTAGTGGAAATGAAAGCTAAATATTTGAGTGGGATGGTCCTATTATTTCTGGTAGGACTGTTCCTTATATTGGCCAAACAATAGTGAACATCTTGAATTACTTTATAAAAGTAAAATCAACCAAATCCATTTGAGAGTTTGGGGCATGAAGGGGGGGGTGAATTTTCACCAGTTTATAAACTGAAAACTAATTTCCAGTTTATTTTACACTTTTGAGAAATTCAGCATATAATCAGCATGAAGGGGAGACACTCTAATGACATAGTAATGTAGCGATTATATCTAAACATGAGAATATGGATCATTGCAGTAAAGTGTCTGCTTTCTGTTTGATGACTTATTTTTAATAAAAAATTAACAACTTGGCATTCAGATCAATTTAATTGTATCTACCAGGAGACAGGAATCTCTAGGGAATCCATATTGTATCTCAACTACTGACAGTTGAATTACCTGACCATACTTTATTGCTTTGCACCCATAATTATCTTTGCCCCTCCTCACTGTAATAGTTGATTTCTGTATTCCCCTCATTTTCCCCCTCATTCCTGGGTACAGACCAAAGATGTGATCCTCTAAGTCATCATTTTGGACTATTTTTGTAAACTGATGATGGTTGGATAAAATTATTCAAAACCTTCACCAGACACTGCATTGTATCAATTCTAATGTACTATTATCCTTATCCTAGGTAGGCAGTAAAGGTATAGCATTTCAATATCTTTATCTTTGTAACAAAACATTGGAAGATAAAATCCAAATGACTCAGAAATAATTTAGTATCTGATTTCAGGAGTGCTGAATTGGTTTTCTAGAAACAGACAGATGGGAAAACCTGAAAGAGTAATTTATTGAGAAAGTGGTCTCAAGAGAAAGGAAGTGAAGGAAGCAAATACAGCAAAGGGAAAAAAAATCAAGAAAGAGTGTAATCTAACCTGGAGTCTAGATTGAGCCTGACCCTACAGGGATCTCTGGAGCATGAACTGCAACATAGAATAGCTAGTACCTTGAGGCAAGGGGGAAGCCTTTTTTATACCCATACCAGTCAGTCATTGGCCAATAGGTGCTTCTGGAAGCAGGAAGTGGAGGAGTGTAAGGTGTAGGGGGTGGTAAGACAGGTTGTGATTTCCCAAGCAAGATAAAGGCCATTTTCTAGAGAAGGACCAGCTATGAATATTAGCAGCCAAAACTCACAGCAGCTGAGGGTTGACAGCAGTAGTCAGATAAAGAGGACCTTGGTGTGTCACTAAGAAGGTATAACAGAAGGAGAAATAAATTGTCTAGAAATATTTTTAGTGTTTGTTAGACTGGTTAGATTGTGGAATTGGTATATTAAAAGTTGCATAGTTTGAATTTTGTATAATATATTGCTTGATACTTCACAAGACTATTTCAATTTACTAGACCAAAAGATACTCTTTTTTTAATAACTTCAGTTTAAATTCAGACACGATCTACACTCTTAGGGCATAACTACTAATGCAGTTTCACTGTGCAACAATACTTATAAGCTGAATCGCTGGTGATTGTCAACTAGAAGAAGCTATACCAATACAAATTGCAACATTTTGAAACATTTGACAGAATAATGAGGATATGGGGCATTTCAAGATTTTCATGTAATCTTTGAAATATTATATTTACAAAATAAAAGTAAATTACATTTATCTGACCAAAAAAAGGGAAAACTTCATAACGGGAGGTATTTCCCCAGAGAAATGTGAGCAGAAACATACAGCTTTTCTCTCTCTCTCAAAAAAAAAATGAAACTAAAAGTAGCATTTATCACCCATCCCAAATCATATATAATTTTAAAAGACTCGTTGCTAATAAGTTTTATGATCATTTATGAGCAGAAGAGAGCACTAATTATTGTAATTGGTACCAATTAGTCTAAAACCAATCAAGATTTTAAGCTGAAACTAAGGCTCCAGCTGCTGCTTAGTTTTTCAATACAAGGACCTTAACTCTTAGCAGCTTTCTTTTCCTGCTATCTCATATGGCTGTGCTTCCATACTGCCTAATGTAGGATCTGGAAACATGCTTCTGCTATTTTTGATGACACACTAAATACTGCTCTCCCCTACTGTTCTCACTTCCACTTATAATTTTTTTTCTATTAAAAGCAGTAGTAATTTCATTAGAAAGGGAAAATGGAGGATATCAAAATTTTTGAGTAACTTCTAGAAAACAGGAAATTTACATATGTTTTAATTAAATAGTAATTTTCATATCCTTGATGTTCTAAAGTAACTTTAAAAATTTTCTTCTTATTCTACATCCATGTAAATTCAAGTTAAGAGAAGTTAAATAACTTACCAGAAGTCATACAAATAATAAATGACTGTACAGATATTTGAGCCCAAAGATTGACCTTTAAAAAAATCGATGTCCTTTCTACTATATCAGTTGCAATCAAAGCCTGTTACCTGGACTAGCAGCATCAGCATCACCTTGGAACTTGTTCGAAGTACAAATTCTTGTACCTTATTATGGACCTACTAAACTATATAATGCCAGAGTCGGGCCCAGAAATCTATGTTTTTAACAAGCCCTTCAGATGTTTCCAGTGCACACTGAAGTTTGAGCATCTCTTTTCTATGCTATATTGATTTTTCCATAGAAAGAAACAAATGAAGCCTTTGATCCAGGTTTGATACTTTTTACTCTTAGAAATTATAGGTCCTGTGACCTCAAGGATAGCTTTGAGCTTTAAAACACTGTTTCCATTAACAATTTTTTTAGGGTTTTATTTCTATTTTTTTCTGAAGCTGGTAAACAAGTCTCTTCCCTGGACATCATCAGGTGACTCTCTAACATTACCATACTTTTTGCTTAATGCTTATTTATTCATTAATTTAACCATGTACTCTTCCAGTCAGCAACTTTTACTTAAAAGCCTTTCATGTGTCAAGTACTGTGCTAGGCAGGTTATTGGCCCCCCAAAAGAGTTACATGTCCCAATTCGCAGAAGCTTTGAATATGTTGTGTTACATGGCAAAAGGGAATTAAGGTTGTTAATCAGCTGACCTAAAAATAGGGACATTATCCTGGATATCCATGTGAGCCCAATGTAATCACAAGTATCCTTAAAAGTGAAAGAGAAATATGTGAATATGGAAGACATAACTAAAGAGATGGCAATGTGGAAAGGACTCAACTTGATGTTGCAGGCTTTGATGATGAAAGAAGGGGCCATGAGCCAAGGAATGCTGGTGGCCTCTGGAAGCTGCAAAAGGCAAGGAACAAATTCTCCCTTAAAGTCTCCAGAGGGAATACAGCTATGTTAATACTTTGATGTTAGTCCAGTGAGACGTGTATCAGACATCTGACCTCCAGAAACTGTAAGATAATATACTTATGTTGTCTAAAGATAGTTAATTTGTGTTAATTTGTTATAGCTTCGATAGGAAACTACTACAGGTACTTACAGTCATTGGAGATGCAGCAGTAAGCAAGGGGGATTCAGCCATAGCCCTCAAGTAAGGGAGAAACTTGTACTCTAGTAAGGGAGATAAACCAAATAATTACCTGTAGTATGGTAAATATAATACTAGGCAGCACTTGTCTGGAGGAATAATTTAAAACCAGAACTAGAAGTCAAATAGAAGTTAAACATGCAAAGAGAGGGTAAAGGAAGTGTGCTTGTGGAACTACATGTGCAAAGAAATAAAATTAGAAAATTCTGTGTTTTAAGAAATGTCAAATGATGTTTAATATCTCAGAGTCTCTAAATTAGGTTTGCAGAGGACAAATCTACTGTAGTTCTTGAGAGGAGAGCCAAGTGATTAGAGAAATTTATAGTTTAGATTTCTACACCATTAACTCAATGATCCAAATGGTAACTTATTTAGTGGGCTCAGTTTTTCTTCCCCACTTCTTTCTTAACTTCATCATTTATTAATTTGGTGTCATCTTTACTGTTTGATTTTATCTTTGTGAAAGATTATGTAAGAGGCAGAAAGGGAGACAAAAAACAATCCTATCTTTCATTATAACTAGTCAGAATAATTATACACACTCACTGAGGAAAGAAAAAAATTAATGAAAACTGAAATTTACCAGCTATCCATTCTATTTCCTGTTAACATGAATAAAAGAGAAACTATATTTCAAATAAAATATCCATTTAATTCCAGCTACAGCAATTCTAGTGCATCAAAATATTCTGATACTCCAGAGAAATATGCAAAAAAATTAAATACCACTAAATATTAACCAATAGAATATGAACAACAAGTATAACTCTCTTATTGGCATTCTTTACTTAGGACTTTAAAAATGGAATGATTTTGGTCAAAATGAACCCTTTTATTAAACATGGAAGATGGTCTATTAGAGCATGTGCCAAGCCAGTAAACTTCTTCTATAAGGGTCAGAGAGTAAATATTTTTTGGCTTTTTAGGCTGTACGGTCGGTCTCTGTTCCAACTACTAATTCTGTCATTGAATTGCAAAATATTCAATATTTTCTAATAAAACTTTATTTATAAAAACAAGTGGCAGGCCAGGAGCTTGATAATTCCCATGATGAGAACTTTCCTTCCCTTTTTCCCTCCTTCCCACCCTTCCTTCCTTCCTTCCTTCTTTCCTTCCTAATTCCATTGTGTGGCAATATATTTTACCATTAAGAGAAGCAGAAAGCCAATCTCTTGTAATGTAAACTACCAATTCCTGTCAAACAAGGCTACACAAAATGCAAAATAAGGAAATGTCTGTTTCCTTTTTTTAATTTTTTTTATTTCAGCATATTATTCATTAAAAGCAAAAGGTTCTATTTAAAAAGCAACTTGAGGTCCCTTATAAACCAGTTTCTTCCTTAGCATTTCTTTCCTCAATGTGAGTGTGTGGGAAGAGAGGCTGTTTTTCCAAAATGTTTTTAAGTCACCATTTTTTCTACCTACAGATTTTGAAAAACATTTAAAAAGAGTTTCAAAGTGTATCTACTGGATGATATCTTTCCTTTGATGCAGAGAGTGACTTTTGATAAAAGTATTTCTTAAATAGTTGTTTTCCCCAAGGCAAAAGTGCCTCACTCTAATCTCTTCTCAGCCTCTTGCCTGTCTTAATATTCCTTATTTTTTAAGTCATTCATCACTGCTGATACAATTTACCAATATTTTAATAAGTGGTATGGACCAAATGCATTATTTTATTCTATATTGACATCCATTTTGAAATCATAAAAGAAAAATATTTTCAATCATAAGACTCAATTTTTGTCTGGGTTTAATTTCCATTGCATATTCTAATTAATTCAACCATTTCTGCCTCTTATTCTTTTTTGTTAATAAAAGGAACACAAAAAACTAAAATCTACATGAGTGGAAGTAGAGATATAAAGAGTAAAGATGGGTTTAAGTGCTCAATGATTAAAAATAACAAAAAAAAAATTCTAGAATTTTACTGTAACAACCACAGTAGCAGGAGAGGGGGTTCATATTTACTATGATCTTTATTGATGTTTCACCAAACTGCGTAATATAATTTGAACTTTCTAGGCCTTGTTAATAATGCAGATACCTCGTATTTGTGTATAAACTTCCATTCAGAGAGCTCGAATCTCCCTCATAGCATTTCCCTAATCATGTCAATGCTCTGCTTGGATGGCTTAGTTATTTATTTTCTTTCCAATGCTACAAATGAGAAAATGAGGCATAAATACTCAGTATATTTGACATGAATTCATAAGTGTAAGAAGTAGTTGAATCAAAACTATGATGAATCCCTTAAGTTCCAAACTAATTATCAGTTCAGCTTTAATTTTTCTTAAGGTTATCGATAATCATTTTTTTCCTTGGGATGGGAAACTTCCTCTTGTATCCAGAACTGGATTTACCTTTCTGCCTAAAACAACTTAAAATGAAAAGACAAAATATATATTTAAAAAATGGTTTATAGGCATTGTATATCAGTTATCATAGGACAGTGATCCCTAAGAGAAGGAAAACAAATGATATAAGCCTATGATTGCCCTCAGCTTACTGTCTAGAGAGAGTTTCTATGCCCCAGCACAGGGAGGAAGAGATTAGGAAGAAACTGGAGGTCACCTCAAGTCGAGGAGAGAGAGAGAGCTAGGAATCTGGGAAGACCAAGGCAGGTAGAGTTTGCAGGGCAGTATATCATAAAAGAAAGTGTTGCACAAAAAGAGAAATCCACAGATATGCAGAGGGTCTCTCAAGTCTTCTAAGTATAGATCAATGTATATATGTGAGGAAATTACCTAGACTGAGGGAAAGAACTGTTCAGAGACAATCCTCTATGGGTCTCTGTGTTAGTCTGCCAGAGCTGCCATAAGAAAATACCACAGACTGGGTGACTTAAACACAGAAATTTATTTCCTCAGAGTTCTAAATGCTGGAAGTCCAAGATCCAGGTGCTAGCAGGGTTGCTTTTTCCTGAATATTCTCTTCTTGGCTTGTAGATGGCTGCCTTCTCCTTGCGTTCTCACATGGCCTTTTCTTTGGATGCATGTGGAGAGAGATCTCTGGTTTCTCTGCCTCCTCTCATAAGGAAAACAGTCCTTTTGGATTAGAGCTCCATCTTTATGACCTCCTGGACCTTAATTACCTCTTTAAAGGCCCCATCTCCAAGCAGTCACTTTAAGGATTAGAGTTCAACATATGAATTCTGAAAGGACATAATTAAGTCCATAGCCATCTCTTTCATTTTTGTGTATCTTACAGAGTCACTAACTGCTTTCCTTCTGATATATCTTTTAAAAGGATTTTTTATAGTGAACTGCCTTAGAAGATAGATATAGTGTCTCCCTTGGAAGCACAGGACAGCCATGCTTGTGCTCAGATGAAAGATCTGGATTTACTAAGCTCAGAGTTTCTCTATCATAATACAAACTATGACATGTGCAGGAGTCATCTGGCACTCTTTACATTGCCCTGTGAGAACTGGGGCTAAGAGAATTGGTTAACTATTGCTAGGATCTTCAGTTTTCAGTTAATATCCATGAAATTGTGGTAGGCTAAGTTCTTAGCTTGCAGGGAATATCTCAGGCTCTTCGTATTTCTTCAGAAGAGCTACCTGCTATAGTTTGAATGTGGTCTGTCTCTGCCCAAACTCATGTGAAAATTTATTCCCCAATGTGGTAGTGTTGAGAGGTTGGGCCTAGTGGGAGGTGTTTGCATTATAGGGGTGGAGTCCCTATGAATAGTTTAATGCCCTCCCATTAGGGTGATTGAGTTCTTGCTCTCATAGGAAGGGATTAGTTCTTGTGAGAGTGAGTTGTTAAAAACAGTCTGGCTTTCTTGATTTCTCTCTCTTGCTTCCTCTTTTGCCATGTGATCTCTTTCCACATATCTCCTCCCCTTCCACTGTTCAACATGAATGGAAGCAGCATGAAGTCCTCACCAGATGCAGTTGCCCAATCTTGAACTTCCCAGCCTACATAACTGTGAGCCAAATAAACCCCTTTTCTTTATATATTGTCCAGCCTTAGGTATACCGTTATAACAAAACAAAATTGACCAATAAATTTACCTAAAATAATTAGAGAAAACAGGCTGGGTGCAGCTGCTCATGCCTATAATCCCAGCATTTTGGGAGGCTGAAGTGAAGGATTGCTTGAGCCCAGGAGTTCAAGACCAACCTGGGCAACACAGAAAGACCTTGTCTCTACCAAAAAAATTGTAAGTATTAGCTGGATGTAGTGGCACGTACCTGTAGTCCCAGCTACTTGGGAGGCTGAGGCAGGAGGATTGCTCGAGCCTGGGAGCTGGAGATTGCAATGAGCTATGATCACACCACTGTTCTCCGGCCTGGGTGACAGAGTGAGACCTGATTTAAAAAAAAGGAATTAGGGAAAACAATCACCATATGTCCCACAGGGCCAGGAATACTTTATGTTTCCACCAGTGAAAGTGGAAAACCTTATAAATCAAAAGGTAAAAGGGAGAGTGTACAGAATGATATTGCTACAGTAATGGAGAAAATCTAGCCATAGATTTAAGCTGCTCTAGTCTTATCTACCACAGTTTAAAAGCAAAAACTTGAAGTGATAAGTGTGTATCAAAGTAACTTAACTGCAGCCCAGAAGAAAGTACAAGAATATATAGGTAACATTTATAATTTCTAGCATCCAATAAAAATCATTACCATGCTTGCAAAGAAGAAGGAAATTGCAGCCCATAAGAAGAAAAACAGATCAATAGGGACAGATCCAAGAATTACATAAATGCTTGACTTAGTAGATAGGTACTTTTAAAACAGTATAATTCTATTGTATATGTGAAAGAAGGTAGATCATATTGAGTAGAAGACAAACACCTAAAAATGAAAAATACAATGTCTGAGACAAAAAAAAAATGCATTAGGTAGCAGGTAGCATTCACTGGAGATGAGGCACTGCAGAATAAAAAGAGTAGTGAACTCAAAGACATACCAATAGGAACTGTCCAAAGTAAAACAAAGAAAAAGACTGAAGGAAAAATGAACAGACCATCAGTGATGTGGTGTGGGACACCAAGTTGTCTAATATAAATGTAATTGGAGTCATCAAAAGCAAGGAAGGGTGAGGTAAACAGAAAAAAATTGAAGAAATAATGGCTAAAGATTTTACAAATTCTATGCAAACTGTAAACCCAAGATATACAAAGGTCAACAATCCTTAATCAGAAGAAACCTGAAGAAAAATATACCATGACATACCATAACATTGTTTACAGGCAGTGATAAAGAGAAAAATCATAAAAGGAACTGGAGACAAAGAGACACATTATAGACTGAATATCTTTTTTCCAAAATTCTTGAGATCAAAAGTGTTTTGGATTTCATATTTTTTCAGATTTTGGAATATTTGCATATGCTTAATGAGACATCTTGGGATGGGATCCAAGTTTAAACATGAAATTAATTTATGTTATATGTACATCTTATACACTTAGCCTGAAGGTAATTTTATACAATATTTTTAATAATTTTGTGCATGAAATGAAGTTTGTGCACATTCAACCATCAGGAAGCAAAGGTGTCACTATCTCAGCCATCCATGTGGACGATTTGTGGTTAACATCATCATCATTCCTGACTCCATACTTTATGCTATAAATAAGAAATCCTTTTTTGCATCTATTTATACATAAGTACTTAACAGGAGAAAAATATGACATGCCATTAATACAGTGAAAAAATAATGTGTTCAGCATAACTGAGCAACAGAGTAGCATCACCAGAACACCTGTATCAGCTATTAAAAACCAGCAACAACAAACAACAGCAGGCTTTCATTCTCTACCTATGATACTGTGTTTTGATTAAAAGGTTACTGTACACTATATTTTATTTTTTTAGGTGAGAAGAAACATAATAAGCAGTTAAGAGACCAGGAAGTGGGTCCTCTGGGATGAGGAGGCATTCTGCTGGAAGATTTTTTTAAATGTTTCCTCTAGAATCATCTACCTCATTAACAATGATTTTTGTCTTAGAAGTCTCTCTTTGATTTTATAAATTGGCGTGGTTTCTTGTTCTGTTATTAATGCACTCTGCTCTTGTCCTTCAATAAGCCAAGCACACATTTCCAGCACATTTTGTCTACAGGAACTTTTTTCTGCAGTGTTACCAAGATCATCTTTATCATCACTATTATCAGGATCACCTTGATTCAGAACCATTTTTGCTATTTCACCATTGGTCAATGAATGAACGACTGGGGTCTCATTATCGATGTTAAAAATTTCTTCAATATTCACTTCTTCCAGCTTACTGATGGATTCTGAAGGTATACCTTTTGCATGTCTAATGAGATCAGACATCATTTTTCTCCCTTGACATAACCAATCCTTCGAAGTCACCACCTTGTTCATCATCACTGAACATAGTCACAGGCAGAAGTTGTGCCTGGCATACCCAATTTTGTCTTCAGTCACGGTGTTTCAAGCACTGGCAACAGCATACCTGGCATACTTCATGATGTATTCCTTTTGAAAATCTTCCACACCCACACCTCTGTTCATTGCTGCTAGCATGCTGTTTAAGAAAGTGTTTTCTAATTTACTGTTCGTTGATCTAAAGTTATCCTGGTCACACAGTTAAATTGATAAAGTCACAATTGTGGGAAAGTACATGGTTCAAACATTATTTTTGATAAAAATTTCAGTTTGAGGATGAGCAGAACGTTTGTGGAGGGATAACAAGGTCTTGCAGTCTAAATCCGGTCCAGCTTCCCTACAGTAAGCATGAGCTGCTAGTACAAATTATTTGTGAAACCAATTAGAAAAAATGCCCCTGGTGATCCCTGCCTTTTTCTTATCATAATAATGGACTAGTAAGAAATTCACTCCTTGAAAACAGCAAGGACATGAGATTATGCCTACCACAGGAAGTTTACACTTATGTGTGCCTGCTGCATTAGCACATCCCAACACAGTTATTCTGTCCTTGACATTTTTAATTCCTGTAGGGGCTGTATCATCAGCTATAGTCAGTGTCTTTCTGGGGCAATAACACCAAAACAGTGATGTTTCATCAGCACTATAAACTTGTCCTGGGATCAGATTTTCATCAGTGATGATAACCTTGGCACTCTTGTCAATGAATTTCTCTACTAATAAGCAGATGCTATATCACCACTAATCTTTAAAAACTCAATGTTGTGTCTTTTATAAAATTTCTTCAACCAGCTGTTGAATATTCATAGTTCCCTTCAATTTTCAGTTCATTGTGTAAGATTTTGTTTGTTTCATGATCAGCATATCATTAGGTGGCCGGTGTTCACTGAGACACTGATGGATGTACTCTTTCAATACACAATCAAGATCTTCATTTTAGCTTTATACAGTGTTTTTCTACTTTTCATTAACTTCTATTCATTGCTTTCAGCATGATCTTCAATAGTTTAATTCTTCTGTTTCTTCAGGTCATATATGGTGATCAATCCAACACCACACTCTTCTATAAGATGTTTCACACTTACACAGCTGTCCAGTTTCTTCAGCAGCTTGAATTTCTGTGGTATAGAGAAACATAATGCTTCTTCTTTTTCTTATCACTCCTACCCATAGAGATATCTTCAGGTCTTTTTGGCATTTCTACCAATATCTCACCACCAAGAAGAGAATAAGCAAAATAAAACAAACCACAGTGAATAATGCGCATAGGTCTTGGCCCCTGTGGGACACGGTAGGAAATATGCTTTTGGTACATCTGGGCAGCACACATGCCATTTTATTACACTTTGTTGGTATGCTAGTGTGGAGAAATCTGGGCATATATGTAAAAGGTATGTTGAAGCTGAAGGGGGCTGGGTGGATCTTTTTCTCCTTGAGGTATGCTGAGTAAACTGTATGTTGTACACCTGCACTTTGGCTGCATCCAGTCACATGAAATCAGGTGTGGAATTTCAATTGTGACATCATGTCAGTGCTTAAAAAGTTTAAGATCATGAAGCATTTGTGATTTGTGATTTTCAAATTAGGGATGCTCAACCTGTATATACAGGCAAACAAAGATAAAGATTACAGCAGAGTTCTCATTAGAATAAATGTGAGAAGATACCGAAGAAGCTTATTTAAAAATAACAGTATAAAAAGAAAACTATAAACCTTGAATTCTATACCCAGTGAAAATATCTGTTAAGAACAAAAATGAAATAAAGGTCTTTCCATACTTAAAAATGGAAACAGTTCATCACCAGTAGATTTGCACTACAAAAGATGTTTAAAAGATTCTTCAGGTAGAATGGAAATGATGCTATATGAAAATCTAGATTTTCACAAAGAAATGAAGTGCACCATAAATAGTAAATATAAAGACTTTTAAATAGTTTTAATACTTTTCAAAATATAATTTTCTGTTTAAACCTCAAACAATTACAATGTAGTGTATGGTTCAGAGCATAGATATAAGTAAAATGTATAATAATCATAGCCTAAGGGCTGAGAAGGTGAAAATGGTAGTATAGAGCTGTAAGGTTCTTATACTATAGGTAAAATAGTATAATATTACCTTAAGGACTGCGATAAGTTCAAGATGTGTACTATAAACCCGACAGCAACCACTTACAACTAAATATTATTGCTAATAAGCCAACAAGGAAGACAAAATGAAATGACAAAAAAATTCTCAATCCAAGGAAAGGGGGTACAAATAATTAATGGATTCGTTAGACACAAATTGCCAGATATTAGATTTAACTCAACCTTAATAGTGTGCCAAGTAGAAAGAGAATCGATGTGCCAGGAGAAGGGAAAGTGAAATGATTGTAAGATTTTGCATGGCAACTTAGGGCCAGCCTGGTACAGAGGAGCACATTATAGGGCAGAATTCTTTTTTTTTTTTTTTAGACTATGTATTTCTTTTTATTTTTTTTAAAATTTTTTATTTTTTTATATTATGGGGGTACAAATATTGTTAGGGTTACATATATTGATATATTGCCCCTGCCATTCCTCTCCACGCCCCCCCCTTACCAAAACATCAAGCATGTCCTACTCTCAGGTGGTGCGCATCGCACCTATTCTGTAAGTGTAAATTCTTCCCCTCCTCCCCCCTCCCATTTGCCCACCACCCGATAAAAGTTTGTTTGTTTGTTTGTTTTTTCTATAGGGCAGAATTCTGCCAGTGCTCATGGAAGGAGCATTTAGATGAGCCTGGCCTGAGGGAAATCCTCCGCCCTAAAACCCAAGTTCCAGATAGCCCCACCACCAGCTAACAGAAAGCAGCCTGAGGCCTAGAATAAATACATAACGCATTCAGGCCACAAAGGCTGCAGTCCATGGGTAATTCCTGTGGCTGTGCTGGCTCAGAGCCAGTGGACTTGAGATATATGAAACCCAGTGAGGCACTAGCAGCAGGGGCTACCTAGTGCCTGTGCCACTCCTCTCCCAATTATAGGCAGTACAGCTAAAAAAGAGTCCTCTTCCACATGGGTAAATGAAAGGAAAGAGTTCAGATGACTTTGTTTTGCACATCACAACACTCAATTCTCGTTGAATATCTGGAAAGCTTTCTCAAGAAGAGTAAGTTCAGACAAACCCAGACTGCCAAGAATGAAATAAATACCTAACTCTTCAATGACCAGAGGATGACAAACATGAACAAGCATCAAGACCATCCAGGAAAATATGACCTTACCAAACAAACTAAATAAGGTACCAGTGGCCAATCCTGGAGTGATGGAGATATGTGACATTTCAAACAAAGAATTCAAAATAGCTGTCCTGAAGAAGCTCAATGAACTTTAAGACAACAGAGAGAAGGAACTTAGAAGCCTATCAGAGAAATTGATGAAAGAGATTGAAATAATAAAAACATAAGGAGAAACTCTGAAGCTAAAAATAAATCCACTTTTATCTTTGACAAGTTGGCAAGAACATACAGTGGGGAAAGGACAGTCTCTTCAATAAATCATGCTGGGAAAACTGGATATCCATATTCAGAAGAATGAAACTAGACCCTTAATTCTTGCCATATACAAAAATCAAATCAACATGAATTAAAGATTTAAATCTAAGACCTGAAACTATGAAACTCCTAAAGGAGTTTGGAAAACACTTCAGGACATTGTTCTGGACTAGAAATTCTTAAGTAATATCTCCAAAGCACAGGCAACCAAAGCAAAATTGGACAAATGGGATCATATCAAGCTAAAAAGCTTCTGCACAGCAAAAAGCAATCAACAAAGGAAACAGACAACTAATAGAATGTAAGAAAATGTTTGCAAACTACCCATCTGACAAAGGATTATTAACTAGAATATATAAGGAGCTTCAATAGCTCAATAGGAAAAAATAAAATAATGCAATTTAAAAATGGGCAAAGGACCTAAATAGACATTTCTCAAAAGAAGACATACAACTGGCCATTTATATGAAAAAAATGCACAATGTCATTAGGCATCAGAGAAATGCAAATCAAAACTACAATGAGATATCATCTCACCCTAATTAAAATGGATTTTATCCAAAAGACAGGTAATAATGAATGCTAGTGACGATATAGAGAAAGGCAACCCTCATACACTGTTGATGGGAATGTAAATTAGTGCAATCACCATGGAGAACAGTATGGAGGTTCCTTAAAAAACCAAAATTAGAACTACCATATAATCCAGCAAACCCACTGCTAAGTACATATCCAAAAGAAGGGAATTCAGTATATCAAAAAGATACCTACACTTTCGTTTTTATTGAAGCACTATTCACCATAGCCAAGATCTGGAATCAACCTAAGTGTCCATCAACAAATGAATGAATAGAGAATTGTTGGTACATATACACTATGGAAATTGTATAACCATAAAAAAGAATGAAATCTTGTTATTTGCAACAACATGGATGGAACTGGAGAACATTACAGTAAGTGAAATAACCCAAGCACAGGAACATATATCTCACATATTCTCATTCATATGTGGGAGCTAAATATTAAAATCAATTGATCTCATGGAGACCAAGTATAGAATGATGGTTACCAGAGGGTAGGAATGGTACCAGGGAGGGGAGTATAAAGTGGGAGTGGTTAATGGGTCCAAAAATATATTAATAGTTTGATAGAATGAACAATATTTGATAGCACAAGTGGCTATAACCAAAAGTAACTTAGGGTATACTTTAAATAACTAAAAGAGTGAAATTGGTATATTCTTAACACAATCCAATGATAAATGCCTGAGGTGATGGGTACCCTAATTACCCTTATTTGGTTAATTCACATTGTATGCCTGCATCAAAACATCACATGTACCCTACAAATATACACAACTATTATATATCCATAATCATTTTTAAAATTTTAAAAGAAAACAAAAAAGAAGAAAATAAACCAAGCCTTATCAATAATTAAAATTAAGTGATCTAAACACCCCAACTAAAGGCAGAGATTGTCAGATTGAATAATAAAAAAGGTAGACCCAACCACTGACCAAACCAAGAAACCCATTTTGAATATGAAGACAAAGCCACAACGAGTAAGATGTGCAACATTTGGGGGATGGACATGCTTGAAGCTCTTACTCCAGGGGGGAGGGGGACATGGGCAATATATGTAACCTTAACATTTGTACCCCCATAATACGCTAAAATAAAAAAAATTTTTTAAAAGACAATGGAAGAATGACTCAAAAGGCAAAAAAAAAAAAAAAAAGTAAGTGAATGGGAAACTATATGCCTCACTAACCTTAATCAAAAAAGTCCAAAGTGGCTATATTAATATCATAAAAATTAGATTCCATAACAAAGAATATTTTAGGGTAAATCAGAGGCTACTTTTAATAATCTAACTCCTGAAGAGCAATAGGATATGATGAATTAATAATTCAAAACTGAATTCTGATCACTATCCATATCTGGTTTTTTTAACCTTTCTTTTCCTCAGGTACATGATGAGGGATTTAGATTAAAAGATTCTTAATCCTTGAATATTATGAGTCTAGATTTTAGTTAATTTTCCATCCTTAAAAATTGTCAAGCTTCGTGACAACTCATGGTTCATACTTTTGATGGTAGTTATGAATGGGGTAAAATATGGCCTTTATAATCATCAAGTCTCTTGTAAAACCAGAATTCTAAGGTTTTATACCAATATCATAACCAGGTATTTTACAAAAGTTCATAAATTATTGAATAATATAAAGATCTCATGGCAATTCAATGAAAGTTGTGTTGGTGGCTTCCTCTCTAAAAATCTTTCTTGGAAATCCAATTAAGCTTTTACAAAACAGTGTTCACTTTTAATTTCTACATTGATAGGTAGACCTAGAGGGAGATGAGGAAAACCTGTTCCAGCACTACACAAGAGATGGCAGATAAAAGATATTATATACCCTTAACAGGGCAGGATAAATTGTTCAAATACATTTTAGCATCTACTAAAGCAAATAGAGATGGGGGGGCATAAAAGAAAATAAACAAAAGTATTTCAAATGATCTAATGTAGATGAGTTAAGGAATTGTGCAGTTTTAAAGCTATATATTTCTATAAATTCCAGTCTTATCTCAATACTTAACTGTTCCTTTTAAACTTTTAACACATCTGAGAACTGTTATCCTGTGTCTTGGTGCTTTGCCCATCTTAAGGAACCACAAAAAGTCCATAGCAATCTCCCGGGGAAATGTGAAACTCAAGTTTACTGAGGACAAGTCAATTTCTAGCTAGAGGACTGACTGTTCTCAACACTGAAAGACATATCCTTGATAGATTTGTGGAATTGACTTGGCAGACTATAAGGCTTGATGTCACACTGAATGACAGGGTGGTGGGCTGAGAAAGAATAATAGTCCAGGAGTCAAGAGACAGTTCTTGGTTCTGGCAGTAACAATTGTGGGAAGCCTGGTAAGTCACTCAGCATCCCATGGCTCAATTTTCTTACCTGTACACAGGGGGAAATCATTCCTGCCCTGCCTACCTTACAGGCCTTTTATGGGAATCAAATTATATAAAACATTAATATTTTATAATAGTATAATAAACAGAACAAAGAGAAGAAGTGGCCAATAGCTAGAGAATGACAAATTATTTATAAATTATTCTAAATAATTTGAACGTTTTGGTCTTTAATATTTTTTAAATCTGAGATATATTTTTAATTTAATTATTTTTATTTTCATCATTTTGTTATTTTCATAATTTTATCATATTATTTTATCATTTTTCATTTTTTTATTGAAACTACCCTTTGAATTATATAAGGAAAATATTCCCAGTTTTCTAAAAAGAAAACTAAACAAGGTGTGGCCCAGTTCAAAACCTAACTCATAACATAGTCATCAACTTATCTTCTGTGTAAGAAAGATCTTTCCTAACAATTTGAGCTTCCCATAAAATGGAATACTTTGTCGTCTAAGGTAGTGAGTTACACTTCTGTGGATATTATAGAAAGGATTATTTGTGCACTGAAAGGAAAAAGATAAATAAGTATTAAATGAGCCCCAGCTGCCAACAGGGTCCATGTCACCAAAAAAATGTCCAAAACCCTAGGGTCCAGCTGTTTTCCTTCATAAAGAGGCTTAGCAATCATGTGTAGACAAAAGTAAGACTTGAGGAAACTATGGGAAACAGAGGAGAGAGAGGCTTTGCATGAACTGGATTTTACTATGGGCTGGGAAATAATGTATTGTACCATTCTTTGGACGCAATCTGTGAACAGTGTGTCCCCTAGGTGACAATGGCAGGGAATATTCTGGTGTCCAGTTTAAGAAGATAAAGTAAGCAGCCACTGCTCTGGAACATTAACTAAGCCAGGTGAAATTCTGGTCAGATTCACTACTGGCAGACTTAAAATCAATATAAACATACACATACACACACACACACACACACACACACAGTAGTTTGATATTTTGCCAAGGTAATAATGATTCCTATTTCAACACATTTAAAATATTAAATCGTGTACATTTTCAATGTCAATATGTAGCTATAATTAATAATAAAAATTAAATTCTTACATCGGTGTATAATCCAAACAATGAAACAGACCTGAGGTTACCTATAAGGTACTCAGGTTCATTCAGGAAGAAAATCTTTCAGCAATTATAGTTTGGAAGAAAAGCAAACATTCCCTAGAGGTATATGTCTCAGTATTTTCTTCAATTTTAAATAGCATTTTAAAATTTACAAATTTTTATAAAAGACACGCTTGAAGCTCTGACTTGAGGTGGGAGAGGAGGCAAGAGCAATGTATGTAACCTTAACATTTGTACTCCCATTTTATGCTGAAATAAAAAGAAAGCACTGTGTTTTCCACCAAGTTTCTAAAAAGGATATTAGTAAGATAGTATTAATAATATATTAATGATATTAATAAAGGTATTAATAAGAAAGATAATAACAATATATTCAACTGTTACTAATGTTCCTAAGAGCCCCATGAGGTAAGTACTATTATTGCCTCCATTTCCAAATAGGAGCTTGAGATATGGACAGATTAAATTACTTGTCCAAGGTCCCAAAATTGGATTAGCCTGAATCTAAACAAAGTCATTCACAATTAGATCTCAGTGATATGTGAGGGTTGTGTGGCAGGAACCACAGTAAGGAATTTGCTTACATTGTTCCATTTAATCCTCCATGGCTCCATTAATTCAGTACTATTATGATCCTCTTTGTAGATGGGCAAATTGAGGCTAGAGAGATCCAGGGTCTCCTAGTCAGGATATCACAGACCTGGGATTCTCCCCAGGCAGCCTGATTCTGTAACCAATGTAATTCCTGCACTCTACTGCTTTTGTAAAGGAAAAGAGATACTTAAAATGACTTCTACACAGAAATACTATGATCAGCTTATTCTTTATCACAATGCAGAAACATAAATCCTTACAAATCTTCAAACCTCATTTTGTTTTTCATTTGTATTGAGTTACTTTCTTAGGAACATGGTACACCTTAAGAATTTTAAGAACATCCAGTCAGCTGAGCATCATGTTAGGTTATGTGGACTTATATTCTCTCAAAATGTGAGTACAATACCCTTTCAGATAGGAAACTGTGCTGTTAAATGTAGCCTCAGAGTAAAAACCTCATATTTAAAGGAAAATAATCCAAGTGTTAAAGTGAGAGGCGAGTAAGCGGCAGGAACACATTTTCATAATATCATCAACCCTTATTTCACCTTTTCACAAACAAATAAGGACAGTCATTTAGCAACATTTTCTGAAAACTCCAAACAACATTCTATCTAGTAATCACTTCTTCTAAAATGTATACCCTACAAAATCACTTCTGTAGTATTTCTGCCAAAAATGGATAGCCTGGAACTAATCATTAGGAAGCATCAGACTAAGTCGAACTGAGGGACATTCTACAAAATGACTGCCCAGTATTCTTCCAAAATGTCACAGTCATGAAAGACAAAGAAAGGCTGAGAAACTCTTCCAGCTTAAATAAGACTAAAGAAACATAACTAAATGCAACATGTTGATCCTTGATTGAATCATGAACCAGGAGAATTTTCTTTTTTTTTTTTTTTGCTGAAAAAAGATATTGGGACAATCAGTGAAATTTGAATCAGATCTGTGGATTAGCTGATAATATTGTATGAAAGTTAATTTATTGAGTTAGATAATTATATTGTAGTGATATAAGAGAATGTCTTTGTTTTAAGAAATCATTAAAGGTAATGGGACATTACTTTTGTAACTCTTAAATATTTCTGAAAAATTGTATGTATTGTATATATACCAATCTGTTGTTTTTATAAGACCAACTTTACATGCCTGTACACCCTGTTAAATTATATATGGATTCATCAGAAACCAAGAGTCAATTTGTTCATTTTTGAAACACTGGACATACATTAGCATTTTTGAAGATATAAATGCAATACTGGGCATGGTGTGTCCTGTACTTACTTTATGTAATCTGGCTTTGGTTGATTACTTCTTTTTAAGCCACATCTGTAGTTTGAAACCCTTTTACATCTTAGAAGTTGGCTTGGCTTCTTCATGCAACAACATGGGAAAAGTGGAGTCTGATGTTTAATCAACAGTTAGCACCCCTGCTCTTATCCCTGTCAACTCTAACCCTTCATTGGGTCATTTCTTGGCCAACTCTGAGTATACTTGAAAGCCCATGAGAAACTGGACTCTGGTGCCTGTATTATTAAGACTGTCAATGTACTAATTTTAATATGCCTTCTACCTAATTATGGGTCTCAAATTCTTATAAACCTCTGACTATGGCCTCAAAGTAACCCATGACACACTGTTTCCAGGAATATATGAATCCTCAGATTAAAAAAAGGCACATTTGTGCTCCCAAACCTCCATATCCTTGACTAGTTAAAATAAATAATAATTTTTAAAATTCCCACCTTAACTACTCTATTAACTTCTCTTGTTTCAGGAAAATATGAGAGTAAAAATATTTTGGTTACATTTTATATCTTTGCCTCTCCCTAACAAGGATTAGAGGTGTGTCCCTTCCCTCTAGATGCTAGGTTAAGCCCTATGTTCTGACAGTTTCTGAGGGATAACTTTTTGAATGATATATAAGAAATATTTGGTCAAATTAATACCATCAAATCATAACATAAAAGGAAGAGAATTAGTAAACAAGAAGTTTATTTTTCTTATATATGGTAAAAATAAATAGATCTTTATTGATTATCCTTTGAGAGTGGAAATCCTTTATTAAAGTTCTACTTTAATAGATCTACTATTAGGATCTACATAGGATCAGATCTACTATGAATCTGATCCTCCATATGAGTGAATATAGGTGAAAGAGAATTTTAAAAACTTCCAAGCCTTGTCTTCAGGGGAATATATTTCATTTTATAATGTGCTACTTACTGCAAAACCTTTAACTGTCCTTACTTTTCAAAGTAGACATTGTAACTAGTAAGCTGTTAAGAAGTATAGTCATCTTAACTCTTGTTTGATAAGGACCAGCAAAAAGAAACTAAAGCAAACAATAAAAATTAAAAAACAGAAGTCCTATTGAAACACCTCAAATACATTGTATAATTTCTTATTTTTGTTTAAAACTTTATTGTTCTGAAAAAGCGTTACAAATATTTTCTAAGGCACAGATCAGAAGCAGGTCACAATCCCTGGACCACTCCAATCTCAATGCAGGACACCTTCTTTTTGCCCCATCATGGTTCCTGAGAAGCTTACATTTGTATGCTTTCATTCCTATTAAATTTTGCTTATTCTGTTCCTTTATTCTGTAACTTTTGCCAAAAACTCTCATCTATCCTAATACAATATCACGTTCTTACTAACTATCCTTTCATCCAAGGTGAAATTAATGAAATGTTCTCTCTTGGGCATCCCGTGACACTTTTACATATAGAGACCATGGAATATTTCACATGGCCTTTATTGGATGACTGTGATGGCTATTTTTATATGTCAACTTGTCTAGGCCATGATGGCCAGATAGTCAATCAAATAGTATTCTAGATGTTTCTGTGAAAGTATTTTTAGATGAAATTAACATTTTAAACCAGTATACTTTGCATAAAGCAGATTACCCACCATAATGTGGGTGGGCCTCTTCCAATCACTTGATGATCTTAATAGAAAAAGACTGACCTCCCCTGAAAAGAGGGAATCCTGCCAGGAAACTGTTTTTGGACTTGAAATGTAGTATCAAGTATCAGCTCTTCCATAAGTCTCTAGCTTGCTTGCCTTTTCTCTCTCTCTCTCTGTCTCCCTCTCTCTCTCTCTCCATACACACACACACACACATCCTAGTAGTTCTATTTCTCTAGAGAATTCTGACTAGTCTAATACAGTGGGAATACTACAATCATTGATTTTGATGGTTTGTATTATTATTTTTAGCACTGTAAGGTGCTGAAATATATATATAAAATTCTCCCTTGAATTTAGACAGAAAAAAATGCAAAGGAAGTCAATATAATCCTGCTTTTGTTAAACTGGATGCACATACACTAAAATGTTTACAATCTTAGAGTGACTTTTATACTTTTTTCTTCGCATTTATCTGTATTTTCAAATTACTCTGTAAAGAACTGCATTACTATGTTAAACAGAAGAGATAAAAGCCATTTTCTATGACAAAAACTTCAACTATCACCTTAAGTTAATTAGTGTCTCCATGTTCCAGGGCTAATTCCACCCTTGTTGGAAGGTAGATGAATAAATTCTTGAGGTCAGTGATTTTGGAAGGTCAATAGAAAAATGACAGAATCTATGGTGAACTGAAGAATACATACCACATCTATAAATGGTAGTATTTGTGGGTGGGCCCAGTGGGACCACATTTTAAAAGTTTTGTAAGCTATGTCAGACTTTTCATTGATTGAAATGTAACCATTTAAAATGATGGCAACAAACTAAAAAAAAATAACAATAACCACTGTACTTTGCAAACAAACCACTGAGGACTCAAGTTTATGGCCTCGGGCTGATACCCTTTAAAAACTATTTAACTTCTCAGAAAGAAATTGATTTTATCATACCCCATTGAGGATGTCATCTTTTAAAGTGGTATTGCACACTTCTGCAAGTTGTTTACTAGTGTATGAATTTCAGAAATTTCAGAGGTGGAATTAGAGAAATGAAAATATCAATCGATGAATGACAATTTACTTAATGTAGGGTGCTTCTATGATAATCTTCATCAGTTTCTATTCAGTCAATTAAAGGGATCTTCCAAGCTTAAAAGTTCTCATTTATATAATATGTATGCACACACACACACACACACATATATATATATAATCAACTTAAGAAGTCCCAAAGAGATCTCTTGCTGACATAATTTTTTGGATCTGTGGTTTTCTAAGGGTATTGGCATCGTTCACCCCCGGGAAACATTTTAAGCTGTCAGAGGGATGGGGATGGAGAGCTACTAGGATGAAATGGGCAGAGGTCCGGAAATCCTTTAGCTTGTCCCCAATGAAAAGAAATATCCTGTCCCTTGATGACTTTCAAACATTTTCAGTGAATTTTCATGAATGTGCAATGCCTCTTTATAATTATTTGTGAGGATAGCCTCATTTCATTTTATATAGAAATGCAAAGCATGTTTGTAAAGTTTTAAAATAACCTGAATTTTCTAGAAATGCAACTTCCATGTAGATTGAAAAAAATTGTGCTTAACTCTCTTTAGAATGTTGCCCTTGTTACTAATGACTTAAGACAGCTTAAATTACCCTTTACATTGACCTTGAGAACTTTCTGGAAGTTTTATTTGGAAGTCAGATTCAGCTCTATGCTTATCAAAACCATTTAAGTAAGTCATCTTCTTCAATGAAGCATGAAACTTCAGAAAGAAAACAAGAGGAGAGATAAATACAGGAAGGCGCCACCCACCTTGCCAGCCAGATGAGCTAAATTAACTCTGGATAAGTCAATAGGTTGAAGCAGCCATAACCCAATTTTATGCGCCAAAACACTCTTCCCACAATGTCATCTGAACACACCTAAGTGATTCAAGTTAGCAGTAGGCATTCTCCTCTTTGTGTTGTTATAGACTCCTGGAAACCTAATTACAAAGCAGAATAATAAACAGACAAACCAACAGGTAAATAAATGAAAATATTCTCTCTCCAACCTTTGCTTTCTCATTGCTACTATCACCATTGCCTAATAATTTTAAAGTACATTACAGCTTTCATTCCTTGCTTAACATTTCATATTACACCTACCTTAATTCTATTTTCATTACTCTTTTAAGCAAAAAAGTTCTACCCTACTTCCCCTCCTTTAAATTTATCTTTTCATATTTCTAATAAAATCTCATTGTGTCACTTTTCTGGACCCTACAAAGTCAAAACTTCTGAATCTGACATTATTGACAAACTGGACTCGGTAAGTTAACATGACACCCTGAAACAGCTTTATTTAACCCACACTGCCTTTTCTTTTATGGGTTTATTGAAATATAAGTCACATACCATGTAATTCATCTAAAGTATACAATCCAACCTCCAAAATTACCTCATACCCATAAGCAGGCAATCCCAATTTCCCCTCTCCACTCCAGCCATAATCTTTCTGACTATAAATTTGCCTAATGTGGAAATTTCATATGAATGGAACCATATAATATGTGGACTTTTGTGACTAAATTCTTTTACTTAGAGTAATATTTTTGGGATCCATCCATATTTTAGCATGTATTGGTGCATCCTTTCTTTTTATAGGCAAATAGTACTCTACTGTATGGATATATCACACTTTGTTTACCCATTCATTAGTTGGATGGACATTTGAGTTGTTTTCACTTTGGGTTCTCATGAATAATGCTATTATGAACATTCCTGTACAAGTATATGTGTGAACATATGTTTTTATTCCTTTTGGATATATGCCTAGGGGATATTGATGAGTCATATGGTAACTCTATGCTCAACCATTTGAGAAACTGCCAAAATGTTTTCCAAAATAGTTGTATCATTTTACATTCTCACCAGTAATGCATCATTTCTTCACATGCATGTCAAATTTTGTTATTGTCTAGATTTTTTTTATTATAGCCATCCTAGTAGGTATAAAGTGGCATCTCATTGTGGTTTTGACTTGCATTTCCTTAGCGTCTAAAGATGTTGACCATCTTTTCATGTGCTTGTTAACCATTTGTATATCTTATTTGGAGAAATACCTATTCAAATTATTGTCTCATTTTTAATTGAACTATTTATCTTTTTAATTGAGTCCTAAGAGTTGTTTATATATTCCAGATACCAGTCACTTACTAGATATATGATTTACAAATATTTTCTCTCCTTCCATGGTTTTCTTTTTACTTCCTTGATGGTGTCCTTTGAAACAGAAAGGTTTTTAATTTTGATATAAGTCCAATATATTTTTTCTTTTTTCACCTGTGCTTTTGGTGTCATATCTGAGAAACTCTTCTGTAACCTAAGCATTGTTTGTTGAAATGGCTACCCTTTCCCCCGTTGAATTATCGTGCCATCCTTGTTGATAATCAATTGACCATAGATGTAAGGATATAATTCTGGACTTTGAATTCTGTTCTATTGATTTATATGTTTATCCTTATGCAATGATAAACTTATAAATCATTATATGCATAATGTGTGGTTACTGTAGCTTTGTACTAAGTTTTGAAAATCAAGAAATGTGAGTCTTCCAACTTTGTTCTTTTTCAATGCTACTTTAGCTAGCTACATAGGTACCCTTGCATTTTCATATATATTTTAGGCACAGCTTATTTATTTGTGCAAAAATATTTGAAATTTTATGGAGACTACATTGAACCTGCTGATCAGATTTGGAAAATATTGCTATTTAAAAAATATTAAATCATGTGATCTGTGAATGTGGGATGTTTATCTACTTATTTATATCTTCTTTAGTTATTTTTCAATAATGAACTGTAGTTTTCAATGGACAAGTCTTTCTCTTCTTTTTGTAAACTTATCCCTAAGTATGTTTATTATTTTGATGCTCTTGTAAATGAATTTTTTTTTTTACTTTCATGTTTGGAATATTAATTGCTAGTGTATGGAAATACAGTTGCTTTTTGTACATTACTCTTTTATCTTGCAACTTTGCTGAGCTTGTTATTTAGTTCTAATAGTCTTTTTCATGGCTTTGTTAGACTTATATAATATATATACAAGATCATTTATTTAAACAAATTGCTAAAGTAGAAAAAAGAACATGTTATCTGCATTTAGAGATAGTTCTTACTGTTAGTTATAGCCATTTTATGGTTCTATCAACCAGTGTTTATTCTGTCTATCTAACTATATTTTTGCAGTCCCAGTTTAACACAAGTTTTGAATTAAAGTAGGCAAATGACTAATGGATCAACTAAAGATAGAAGTGTTAACAATTCAGGATCCCACAATAATAAAGAAATAATTTTTAAAGAAATAATCAAGTTTTCTTTAAAATTGAGAAATGTGCAAGAATAGCAAAATCACTGTGAAGTCAACTGATATAATTACAATTTTTAAAAACAATAATTAAGGTAAAAGACCCCATTTTATCAGTTTCAGAGATGATATTGGCTAATAAGAAATAAATCGATAGGGACAGAAGGTATATGGGAACTCTGTACTTTCCACTCAATTTTGGTATAAACCTGAAACTATTCTAAATAATAAAATGTATTAATTAAAAATAAAATATATCAGTGATTGGCCTTGTCATGCCCAATATCTCCCATTAAAATCGAAACTTAAAATATCTCTAAAATAATTGTCATTATCTACTTTCAAAAAAAAGCAATATGGCAAAGCTATTTAATAACTCCTTCATTGATCTGTAAATACAAGAGTATTTCTCCTTGGAAATGGGATTACTAGTGTAGAAATGAGTCTTTCTTTGCTTGAGCATGCACAGATTAATGAATACATTGTCATTCATAAAATATTTTCAAATAACAATTATACTAAATTACTTTGGAGAACTCTGAGCAAACTACAGAGGTTATAGATGGCATTTGCAATCAGTTAAAACTGTTGATAGAAATCCAGTGCAGAAGCTTTCAGTACTAATAGGCAATTCAGCATTTACCACTGCTCAAATAAAAATCTGTTAGATTACTTCCACAGATTCAAGTTTCCTTAGTATACGATAGCTTTAAACAATCTCAATAATATAATAGAACCAGAATCTAATATTGTCAGTCCAGACCCTATCAAATTTAAGCATATGTTGTTATGTTTATTTTTTCAGCAATTCTTTAGACTTAATGCCTATCATATTGTGCATATTCAATATTAGAAAAGTAGCTTGTTATCTAGCCTAAGGAAAAAAAAATCATGGATTTCAATTTTATCTCCCTGATCTGAACTCTAGGTTTTCCTCCATCAGATAAGAGGTTGTTGATGTCTGGAGTCATTTTGTCTGTGTTGGAATTCTGGCCATAGTATTTAATTGCAGTATTACCCAGGACAAATTTACTTAACTCTGAGCATCAATTTACTTTTTTCTTAATAGTAGCTGACACTGACATTGTTCTATGTGCCAAGAATTCTTATATATGTATTGATATTTGCAATAAACCTTTTATTAGATGCTATTTTTATTCTCATATTTTAATAGTAGATACTATTAAAACTGAAGCACTAATACTAAAGTGCCTTGCTCAATATCACATTCTTAGCCATAAATGACAATCACATCTTTTCTTTAGAAATCTAGCACCATGTGGATTTCTCCCCCTCATTGAGGTCATTTCTAACTCCCTTTTAAATATATTGTGAAAGCTAACACCATAATAAATAAAAGAGATGCTGAGATCAAGAGCATAAAATGGAATTTCCAGAATTCCAGATAATCAAGTAATCTTAAAAATGTGGTGGTATGGATAAAGATAAGAAACAAATTTTCCCTGTATTTTATCAATATAAATAAGAAGAGTAACCCAAAAATACACATATTTAATGAATACTCAATAATTTAATAAAACACAGGGGCTGAGTCATTTTATTTACTACATCAAATCATACACTTTTATTTTTAATCAAAGTTTTCTATGTCTACAAAGATAAAAATGACATACATAGTTGCAAATAACTTTCTATAATAAATGTTTGGTCGATGTTTTAGAATTGATCATAATGCATAATCAACCAAGAATGACATTTTCCATCTTGCAGCTTCGAGAGTACATATCCCCCACATCACTTATCACATAGTGTTTGCAGACATTCTTCATATTGCTGTCTAGTTTTATTATTTGTTCTCATGCAGTGATTTATCATCAATTGTCATGACTTATACCCAATCTAGATTGACACTCCTTATGGAAAAAGACTGGGTATTACATTTCTAAGTGTCCCTTACCACCTCAAAACCAAGTGCTGCATACATGTCAGACCATCAATGCTACTTTTTGAATGATTGCAGAGAAGATGCTTTTCTGAGCATTCCTGTCCAGTTGACTCAGAGACAGGAAACTGATGCAGTGTCCCTTTTATCATATGTGAGCCCTTTTCCATTTGCAGATGCACGTTCGATAAATAAGATGCATTCCTCATTTTTTGGTTTACTTTGATGTTGTTTTGTTTAAAATCACAGATATTTAAACACTTGCTTATTTTTAGAAAAATAATATTTCTGACATACTGACATGAGAGTAACTGAAAATTTCTAATTCATGTCAAGCCAAAACTGATTACTGTTTCCTTGAGACCTATTTTCATGTTCTGATGCACAATTATTAAAACTCTTGTTCATTTATATCGGGTGGAAATTATGGAATCAAATGTTTTACCCAGAAGGAAATGTCAATTGCAACCCATTAAGGCCTTAGATGTACATAATAATATTTGCTTCAGAATGTCTAATTTTAAAGCATTTATAAGTGTGAGCTCTAGGAATTGTGTTTTCCATAATTACTTTCTCAAAGTTTACTGATTTCTGGATTTTGAATGGTGAGCTGCAGTTTTTGTTTGTAAATACATATGCATGTAAATAAGTTCAACTTGGATTTATTAATATCCAAATAGAAAATATTTATATTTTAAAACTAATGGTATACCTTAAGTACATCCAGTTTATGCAAGCATGAATTTCAGTATATAATCACAAATTTGAATATAGAGCCAATAAAAATAAATTATTTTTACTACCTAAAAATAGATTATATAATGCTTCTTTCTTAAATTCTAATTACAAATTACATTGTTAAGTAAATAAAGAGTTCTTTCAAACCCAATAGTTTACCTTTTGAAACATTTCACACATAAAAACATATTAAATACTTTTTCATTTATAAAAATGAAAGCAATCTTCTAAGCTTGATGTAAATCAGAAAGGCCCTAAGAAGAAAGAAAAATTGTAAAATGATAGAGTTTCAATGTTGCATTATAAAAATCAACTAAATAAAATTTTAGTAACTGACAGTTCAATAGGTGCACTGAGAAAATGTAACACTTACTTTATTTCTTCTTTATTTATTTGTAATTGTATTTATTTGTAATATTTGAATATATGTGAAATTTAGGTATAGACTTTTAATACCAATACTAACATATTTTACAACTTTGTTGTAATAAACATTAATTACTATGTAAATATCATATTATTATAGTATTTAATTTAACTGAAATATATCATCTGCTGAAATCAAGCATTGTATCTTTTACTTCTCCCTATTTCCCACAGTGCCTTGGAAGAGCAAATGTTCATGTCTGTTCTTCTGGTTTTGATCACCAATCTCAGAAGCAAAAAAAATCTCCCTTATTTCATAACAAGGATTAATTAGTTAGTAGAAAATGTGTCATTAAATAATGAAATAGGTTTTTGTCTTCCCTTTAATTTGCTAAAGTATTCCTCTGAGCATTGTGACAAATTATTGAGCAACGTAATTATGAGATCTCCATTTAAAGTGAGGTGAAATTCTAAACTGAATAAACACGTTACTCTGAAAGCATTATGCTGAATTCTAGGTGCCATAATATACAGAAGATGACAGTCAGATTGACAATGAATCTCAAGGGTTGTTGTGAAAGCCAAGGAAAACAATGAAATGAAAAATCCCACATTTTCTGGCATGATGAAAGGCAGCAGTATCTCCAAGTATACAGAGCAATCAAAACTCAGCACATGAAAATGTCATTTAAACCAAGAGTATTAATACTGCTACAGTATATGTGTATTTCTTTCCCCACCCAAGGCTTTGGCTTTCATCACTAATTGATTATTACTTAACAGATGAATACACATGTAATAAAGATGGCTTTTTGTCTGCCTCATTCTAAAATTTATACAGTAGAGCATTGTGTCATTCATTTTGTCCTACAAATAGTTTTTTGTTTACGATTTATGACAGGTTTATGTTACTTCTATTTGAATTTCTATATTTCCCATGTGGTTTTTATGTTTAATATTAGGGGAGTAGAGCCAGTTAACATTTAGGGAGTTATCTGTTTTCATCTTGAGGTGGCCAATATGGGGATGTGGAATTTTTATACAAGTTATAAATGTTTGGCATAGTACTTTTGGTACATTGTGGCTTCACAAGGGCCAGCGTTAAAACTGCTTCCATGTCTAAGCAAACAAAACTGCCTACATATTGGTTTGTCCTGATGGGGGATAAAAGGGATAATTCGTTCCAGTCACAGGTGTAGTTATATTGTGGGTACTTTTAAGGTTTGGAGCACTTATAAGGAAGGCTGTGGCAGAAACAGATATGTCATGGATACTATATGTTAAACCATGTGTATCTGTGGCACACTCAATCTCAATGTGCACGCCTTTGACTACAGCTGCAAAAGTGTTCCTTCAGACAAAATTGTGACCCGATTTACTCTGAATATGGGCAGAAACGGTTCACATTCCATTTTTTGTAAAGTTACCTGCTGTTTGCTTTCATTATTTTGCTACATTCATTTTATTTGTATTTAAATGCTTTAGGCAACCTAAGAACAAATGTAAAAGTAAAGATGCAGTAAAATGAATTGCTTGATATCCATTACTTCGTGTATATCAAGTACAGCAGTAAAACAAAAAACCCATGTATTTAACTTTTTTTAGGTTTTTTGCTTTTGTGATTTTTTTTTTGATACTTGCCTAACATGCATATGCTGTAAAAAATAGTTAACAGGGAAATAATTTGAGATGGTGGCTAGCTTTGTTTAAATGTCTTATGAGATTTTCATGAACAATCCAAGCATAATTATTAAGAACACGTGTATTAAGTTCATGTAAATGGAATAAAAGTTTTATGAATGGACTTTTCAACTACTTTCTCTATAGCTTTTCATGTAAATTAGTCTTTTGGCTCTCAAACTTCTCTAAAGGAAATTGTACATTTTTGGAAATTTATTCCTATTCCCTTTTGGCAGCTAATGGGCTTTTACCAAGTTTAAACACAAAGTTTATCATAACAAAAATATTACTAATATAACTACTGTTTCCAACCATGTCCCATGTTCCCCTCTCCTCCTCCCAACCCCCCCAAAATAAGTTCTTATTTTTTCTGGGAAAGGGGGAGATTGATTGGAAAAAACTAATCTGTTCCATTTAAAATTTTGGTATATGGCATTTTCTAACTTAGGAAGCCACAGTGTTCTTGGCCCATCATGACAATGAGTAGCATTAACTGTAAGTTTTGTCCTTCTAAATCACTTTTCATTTTTAAGAATTTCTTGATACTCTTATAGCCTGCCTTCAATTTTGACCCTTTATTCTATTTGTCTATTTACCTTCCTTTTTTAGCCTTCTGTCTTGTCACCAACCATTCCTACTTGGTGGCCATGTACTTGGGAAAAGGCCACATGATCTTTCTGGCTCCACGCAAAGTCTAAGATACCCTGCTGCCTTTGCTTGCATCCCACAAACTATTTCCCTCATCCTCTTTACTACAGCAAATCTCCTTAGTTGATGAGATTGTGTTTATCTCTCTTTAAGCCTTACCTATCCTGAATGGTCTGTCATTGTCTGCCTTTAAAATCCTTCCTCTTTCTCTTCCTCTGTTCTCTAAATAATGATGGGGCTAAGTTATACCCAAAGCTCACTCTACAGACTATTTCCTCAGTACTTTGCAGAAAACACCAAACAAAACTGCCATTTAAAAGAAGGTGTATTTTTTTTCCTTTTAGAATGTAAGCTCCTCAAGAGCAAGGACAGTGTTTTCTGTATGTTCTATTGAGCCTAGTACACTGTAAATGCTCAATAAATATTGATGATGGGAAAAAAAGATGGCTTTGGAATAATAAGAAACCAAGATTCCTGTAGAGAACAAGAATGAAATCACAAACCAGTGATACAAACAAACCTTTATGTCCAGAATGCAAATATCATGTCATTAACTTCTAAAGACTGCTAATACAACTCTTTTAAACTTGCATTACTGGACACTATCTCAATATTTGCTCAATGAATTGAATGTATTAATAGCTTCCTTCTTTTCTGTTGGTTTTGCATGTGAGCAAGGATAAAAACATTTCTAAAGCATGTCCTTGTCAATGCCTACCATATAAAATCCTTTTTAAAAATTATAAATATGTAGCTATATGTCAACTACACACCTTCACATTCATTATATTTTATAATAATAAGTCAATGCTAATAAATGCAAGAGTCAACATTCATGATTGTTAGGTTTGCAGTCTTGGCCTTTGATGTTACCAGAGATATTAACTCACCCACTTACTTAAAGCCTACATTTAACTCATGTGCATCATTTGACAGTTTGCACATCCATTAATTCTGAAGAGATTTACAAGGTGAAGATATTTCATGATGTACATTAACTACTAATGGAAAAAAGTTTCAGAGAAAAATTACTTCAAAAATGTACCTTTGAAAGTCCATTTCAAGATATCAAATGGTTTATCATAAGAAATGGATTCGAGGTATAAACATTTTTCCAAGAATCGGGAAATTTTTTTAAATTACATCGCTAAAATTTTTATAATACCCAAGTAAAAATTCATAGTTCAAAGGAGAATTTAGCAAGAAATAAGAGTGTAGTAAAAAAAATATATATATATATACTCATAAGCAGAAGACCTGGTTCTCAGTTCCACCTATTTATGTGACACTGAGCTTATATTCAAACCTGTTAGGCCTCATTTTCTCATCTGTGAAATACAGATATTCATAATCTCTATGGTTCCTGCTTGTTCTCAATATCTATTTGCTAGTTCTGGAAATAGATTAAGCTTTTACTAAATATAAGGGGTGAAACGATGCTGGTCCCTCAAGATTACTTTCTGTCATTCTTCTTACATGTGATGATACTTTTTCCTTTAGCTTGCCTTTAAAAAATTTTTATTATTATAAATTTAACACTCATGCAAAATATTGTGAAAAAATGTACAGCTCAATTATGTAACACAAAGCAAAGCAAGCACCCATGAAACCACTCTCCTGTTCAGATTTGGAGCATTACAACTACCCAGATTCCTCTGCATGCTCACATGTCACTCTATCTAACTCACAGGTAACCACTCTTCAAGTTTTCATAATAATTATTTTCTTATTTGTTCTTTACACTTTTACCAAATAAAAGTACAGCTCTGGATTTTCTTGTACTTCAAAATTTATGTCCATGGAATTATACACTATATAATTTTTGTATCTGCCATCTTTGATTTAACACTATAAATTTAAGTTTCATCTATGTTGTTGCATGTGTCTGTAGTTCTCCTTTTCATTACTGTGTAGAATTTTATTGAATAAATATGTATAATTTTCATTTTTCATCCATTCTATTATTGATCAATATTTTTGTTGTTTCCAGTAATTGACTATAATGAATAATATGTATGAACATTCATGTATGTGTGTGCTGGCATGTACACACATTTCTGTTGGGTATATTTCTAGAGAGGAATTACTAGGTAATAATGCCAAAATGTTTTCCAAAGTGACAAATACCAATGAATGAGAATTACCTATTTTCATAAATTTACTAACATTTTATATTGTACTAATTTTGATATTAGCTATTCCGGAGTGTAACAGTATCTCATATTTTAATTTGCATTTTACTAATGACTAAATGAGTTCAAATCTCAGGGAATACACTTATTGGCCATTTGGATAGCATCTTATAGAATGTATTTATAAAAATTAATTTTCTACATAAACTTATTTTCTAATTGTTTGTTGCTGTCCAAAGAGGAATAAAAGACACCAACAGTTCATGTCTTTGAGCCTTCATTCTTCACTTCAATTAGGGAATTTTGCCTTTTAAGAAGATCTTTTCAATACTTTTGTCCTGTATTATTAGTTATTTTTAGTTGGCAGATGGAATTGAATTACCTAGTCTAACGTTTCTAGAAAACTCTTATCTCATTTTTTTATGAGTAGCAATGGTCCTAGAAAGGGCTATTGTAGGAACATATATCTACACTTTTCCACTTTATACTACATGAAATCTATTTTTTTGAAGGCCATCCTTGTTTTTCCCAATTGGAAATTCCCTTCGTTCTGTACGCAGCACCATGAAGCTTCTAGATTTCAGATTCTTTTATAATATTTGATACCCTTAAAGCCAACTGAAAGTAGAAAAGAGGCTAAAAGTAGAAAGTAGATTAGAATCAGCCTCCTATAACATTTCTGTTCTCTGGGTTAGTTTTTTCTTTCTCTGTGGCTGACTCCTATTGGCTTTTATTTGTTAAACCAACTTAATCTATTCTGCCTTGAATAGGCATCTCAGTCCAGATCTTCAGTTTTTCCTTTCTCTTGATTAGCTACAAATTCCTTGGAACCATCATGTCCCCCAAATATTTCACTTATTTTTGCTTTCTAGTCTTCTGGGGCATTTCCTTCAAACTTACTGATCAATGAAGCCAGTTGTTACCCTGCCTATTCCTACTTCATTCAGTTCACTCCACAAGGGCCCAAGTTCTGATACTCATATGCTCACTGACCCATAACAGTGTTTAAGATTCCTAGTCTTTCATTTTTGTGATGATATATTTTTCTACTACTATCCTACTTTTCAGAGTTCTACTTTTCACTTTTAGTTGTTCTTTTCATTTATAATCCCCTTAATATATGTTCTCCTATACACTAACTCATTTGAAAAGGAAGAAAATCATTATCTCAATAATTATTTTTCTACTGACTACTTCAACCTGCCTCCCCAGTCCAGATTTCCAACAGGATTGCAGTTCTCTAATTCTATTTGCCAGTGGGTCACAAAATTCAAAACTGTCCTCTTAACAGTTGCATTTCTCAATGCAATATCTTTTTTTTTAACTTTTTTTTTATTTCGGCATATTATGGGGGTACAGATTTTAAGGTTTCAATAAATGCCCATTCCCCCCTCCCCCCACAAGTCTGAGTCTCCAGCATGACCATCCTCGAGATGGTGCACATCTCACCCATTATATATGTATATACCCGCCCCCCTTCCCCCTGCCGAATACCCTATTACTGTAGTACCTATGTGTCCACTTAGGTGCTACTCAGTTAATACCAATTTGCTGGTGAGTATATGTGGTGCTTGTTTTTCCATTCTTGGGAAACTTCACTTTATAGTATGGCTTCCAGCTCTAACCAGGAAAATATAACATATGCTATATCACTGTTGTTTCTTAGAGCTGAATAGTACTCCATGGTATACATATAACACATTTTATTAATCCATTCTTGGATTGATGGGTACTTGGGCTGTTTCCACAGCCTTGCAATTATGAATTGGGCTGCTATAAACATTCGAGTGCAGGTGTCTTTTTTAGAGTGTCATTGGATCTTTTGGGTAGATGCCCAGCAATGGAATTGCTGGATCAAATGGTAGATTCACTTGTATCGCTTTAAGGTATCTCCATATTGCTTTCCACAGAGGTTGAACTAGTTTGCAGTCCCACAAGCAGTGTAGGAGTGTTCCTGTCTCTCCACATCCACGCCAGCATTTATTGTTTGGAGAATTTTTTTTTTATTTTGGCATATTATGGGGGTACAGATTTTAAGGTTTCAATAAATGTGTTTGGAGACTTTTTGATAAAGGCCATTCTCACTGGAGTTAAGTGATATCTCATTGTGGTATTGATTTGCATTTCCCTGATGATTAGAGATGTTGAGCATTTTTTCATATGTTTGTTGGCCATTCTTCTGTCTTCTTTGGAAAAGTTTCTGTTCAAGTCCTTTGCCCATTTTTTTAAATAGGGTTATTTGATTTTTTTCTTGCTGATTTTCGTGAGTTCTAAGTATATTCTAGTTATCAGCCCCTTATCGGATGCATAGGATGCAAAAATTTTCTCCCATTCTGTAGGTTGTCTGTTTACTTTCATGACTTTGGCTGTGCAGAAGCTTTGTAGTTTGATCATGTCCCATTTATTTATTTTTGTTGCTGCTGGGATTGCCTTTGGGGACTTCTTCTTAAACTCTTTGCCTAGGCTGATGTCTAGGAGAGTATTTCCAACATTTTCCTCCAGAATTCTAATAGTTTCATACCTTAGGTGTAAGTCTGTTATCCAGCGTGAGTTGATTTTTGTGAGAGGTGAAAGGTGTGGGTCCTGTTTTAGCCTTCTACAGGTGGCTATCCAGTTTTCCCAGCACCATTTATTGAAAAGGGATTCTTTTTCCCAGCGTATGTTTTTGTCTGCTTTGTCAAAGATTAGATGGCTATATGAGGATGGTTTTATATCAGGATCCTCACATCTGTTCCACTGGTCAATATTCCTATTTTTGTGCCAATACCAGATTGATTTAATCACAACAGCTTTGTAGTATATAGTTTGATATCTGGCATATTAATGCCTCCCATTTTGTTTTTGTTGCCTAGAATTGCTTTTGATATTCGGGGTCTTCTTTGGTTCCATATAAAGCGTAAAATTATTTTTTCTATATCTGTGAAGAATGCTGATGAGATTTTAACAGGTATTGCATTGAATCTGTAGATCAGTTTGGGTAGTATAGACATTTTAATGATGTTGAGTCTGCCGATCCATGAGCATGTATAGAATTCCATCTGTTTACATCCTCTGCTATTTCCTTCCTCAGTGTTTCATAGTTCTCCCTGTAGAGGTCTTTTACGTCCTTGGTTAAGTATATTCCTAGGTACTTTAATTTCTTTGTTGCTATTGTGAAGGGAATTGAGTCTTTGATTTGATTCTCAATTAGATTGTTGTTGGCGTATATGAATGTCTCTGATTTCTGTGTATTGATTTTGTATCCTGAGACTTTACTAAATTCATTTATCAGTTCCAGGAGTTTCTTGGTTGAATCTTTGGGGTTTTCTAGATATAATATCATATCATCAGCAAACAGTGAAAGTTTGATCTGTTCTGCCCCTATTTGGATACCTTTAATTCCATTTTCCTGTCTGATTGCTGTAGCCAGGACTTCCAGCACTATGTTGAATAGAAGTGGAGATAGTGGGAAGCCTTTTCTGGTTCCAGTTCTAAGTGGGAATGCTTTCAATTTTTCCCCATTCAGTATGATGTTGGCTATGGGTCTGTCATATATATCTTGCATCATTTTTAGGTATGTCCCTTCTATGCCTATTTTCTTAAGTGTTCATATCATGAAAAAGTGTTGAATTTTGTAAAAAGCTTTTTCTGCATCTATTGAAAGAATCATGTGGTCTTTGTTTTTGCTTCTGTTTATGTGGTGAATTGCATTTATAGATTTACGTATGTTGAACCATCCCTGCATCCCTGGGATGAAGCCCACTTGGTCGTGATGGACTATTTTTTGATAAGCGTCAGGATTCGGTTAGCTAAGATTTTGTTGAAAATTTTTGCATCTATATTCATTAGGGATATTGGTCTGTAGTTTTCTTTTTTTGTTGCATCCTTTCCTGGTTTTGGTATCAGAGTAATATTCGCTTCATAAAAGGTGTCAGGGAGATTTCCGTTCCTCTCGATGTTGTGGAATAGTTTCTGCAAGATAGGTACTAGTTCTTCTTTGTAAGTATGGTAAAATTCGGGTGTGAAGCCATCTGGACCGGGACTTTTCTTTTTAGGGAGATTTTTAATTGCTGTCTCTATTTCAGCTCTTGAGATTGGTCTGTTCAAGGAATCTATTTCTTCCTGGTTGAGCCTAGGGAGGCTGTGTTTTTCTAGAAATTTGTCCATTTCCTCCACATTTTCCAGTTTGTGTATATAAAGATTTTTGTAGTATTCATAAATTATATCTCGTATCTCTTTGGGATCAGTTGTGATATCTCCTTTTTTATTCCTGATGGAGCTTATTAGAAATTTCTCTTTTCTGCTTTTCGTTAGCTTAGCCAATGGTGTGTCAATTTTGTTTATTTTTTCAAAGAACCAACTTTTTGTTTTATTAATCTCCTGAATAGCTTTCCTGTTTTCAATTTGATTTAGTTCTGATTTGTTCTTGTTGATTTCACTTCTTCTGCTGGGTTTGGGGTTGGTCTGTTCTTCTTTTTCCAGCTCTTTGAGTCGTTGCGCTAGATTGTCTATTTGTGATCTTTTTGACTTTTGATTATAGGCATTTCTGGAGATAAACTTTCCTCTCAGAACTGCTTTAGCTGTGTCCCAGAGGATTTGATAACTTGTCTCTCCATTGTCATTTTCTTCATAGAATTTTTTTATTTCCATCTTGATTTCTTCATTTATGAAGTAATCATTTAGTAGGAGGTTGTTTAATTTCCACGTTTTTGTGTAGAAATGTGAGTTTCTGTTAGGGTTGATTTCTACTTTTATTTCACTGTGATCTGAGAAGGTACATGGTATGATTTCTATTTCTTTAAATTTCTTGAGATTTACTTTGTGTCCTAGGATATGATCAATCTTAGAGAATGTCTCGTGAGCTGATGAGAAGAACATATATTCAGTGGATTTGGGGTAGAATGTCCTGTAGATGTCAGTCAGACCCAATTGTTCCAGAGTTTTCTTTAAGTCCATTATTTCTTTATTAATTTTCTGTTAGGAGGATCTGTCTTGTGCCATCAGTGGGGTGTTGAAATCTCCGGTGATTATGGAGTTGGTATTAATCCATTTGCTTAGATCCAGTAAGGTTTGCTTTATGAAACTGGGTGCACCTAAGTTGGGTGCATATATATTTAAAATTGTTATCTCTTCTTGTTGAACTGTGCCCTTCACCATTATATAATGACCCTCTTTGTCTTTCACTACTTTTGTTGGTTTAAAAACTAAATCGTCTGAAATTAGAACTGCCACACCAGCCTTCTTTTGGCTTCCACTTGCCTGGAATACTGATCTCCACCCTTTTAATTTTAGTCTATATGCATCCTTGCAGGTTAGATGTGTTTCCTGAAGACAGCATATACTTGGCCTGTATTTTCTTATCCATTCAGCCAGCCTATGTCTCTTGAGTGGAGAGTTTAAGCCATTCTCATTTATTGAGAGAACTGATAGGTAAGGTAGATTATTGTTCATTCTGTTGGATTGGATGTTGTTGCTTTGATTTCTCTCTTGAGTCACTGTATTATCTGGCCTTTAATCTTTGGGTTTTGGTTGTTTTTATATTTGTGAGTTTTTATTATGGTGTTCCGTGTGTAGCAGTGTTTTGAGTACTTCTTGTAGGGCTGGTCTTGTCTTGGTGAATTCTCTGAGACTTTGTTTGTCTGAGAATATCTTTATTTCTCCTTCATATATGAAGCTTAGTTTTACAGGGAATAAGATTTTAGGCTGGCCATTGTTTTGTTTCAGAAGAGCGAGAATGGGGCTCCAGTCTCTCCTTGCTTGTAAAGTCTCATTAGATAAGTCTGGTGCTATTCGAATTGGCTTTCCCTTGTATGTTACTTGCTTCTTTTGTCTTACAGCTCTTAGAAGGGCCTCTTTAGTTGATAGTTTGGTCAGTTTGATGACTGCATGTCGTGGCGTCTTCCTGTTTGCATTGAATCTCCCAGGGGTCCTCTGAGCTTCTTGAACTTGTATATTGAGATTTTGAGCAAGGCCTGGGAAATTTTCCTCTATTATATCTTCAAATAGCTTGTCCAACCCTTGGGCGTTGTCTTCTTCCCCTTCTGGTAACCCTATGACCCTCACATTAGGTTTCTTCACATAATCCCACATCTCTTATAGGCTTTGCTCTTTTCTCTTGTTTCTCTGCTCTATCCCTGTGACTGTTTTATTTAGTTGGAGCGTGTTGTCTTCAATCTGAGGTTCTTTTTTCTGTTTGATCTACCCTATTCTTGAGACTTTCCACTGTATTTTGTAGTTCCCTGAATTGATTCTTCATTTCCAGGAGTTTGGTTAAACTTTTCTTCATTGTGTCTATTTCTTTAGTGAACTTTTGTTCTAGTTCCTGGAGGCTTTTTTGTGGTTTCTTTGTGTTGATTATTGAGTTGTTCTTGCAAGTCGGTGAGTGTTCTTATGATCCGCATATGAAGTTCCTCTTCTGTCATTTTGGTTGCCTGATTTTGGTTGGTGTCCATTTCTAGTGGGCTGGTGCTCCTCTTTGGGGGTGTGTTTTCTGTTTGCTTCTTCATATTTCCTGAGTTCCTTCGCTGATATCTTCCCATGTCGATCAGTTGTTGTTTCTTTTCTTTAGGTTTTTGTTTGGGTATTCACACGGCCTTGTTTAGTTTATGAGCCAGTAGGTGGTGTCTGTGGGTGAGATTTGACCACTCCCTGTATAATGAGTCAGTAGGTGCCATGAAAAGGCTGTGCAGGATGTCCTCCCTGTCAGTAGGTGGTGCTTGCTTGGAGGAACAGGCTACGCTGTTGTTTTTGTGGCCTGTTATCAGCTCTTGTTCCTGTAGGGAGGCACTCTAGTGCCTCAGGTGGTGGGTGGGGCCCCGGTACTTCCAGGTGTGTCCTTTTCTCCCTCTCAGTGAGGGCTGGTCTCGGAGAGAATCTGGGCGGAGCTGGGTTGGGTAAGCCTGTCCTCAGGAACCACTTATGGGTTAGCAGGGTCAAAGTTCTGTTCTCTGCTTCCAGGAAAAGCTGTAAGGGCGGGGCTGGAATGGCCCTGCTCAATCAGAAAGTCTGTGTGTGGGGGTGGGGCTGTCTGAGACCCACAGTCTGGAGTGGGCCTGGCTTCTTTCCACCGTCCCCAACTCCGTGGCTACTCCTGGGCCCCTGACAGCAGGCCATACCACACGCCACCAGGCCTCCCCGGACTGTGATGCCGGCGGGGAGGTTCCCTGCACAGGAATGCCACCTAGGCTGGGCGTATGGCCTCCTTTTGGGAGGAGGGTTGCCCTCTAGGATGCTGATCTGCCCCTGAAGGCACACACACCTCAGTAGGGTGTTCACATATATCCCTTCTGTGCCTCAGACAATGCGATACCTCGATGCACGGGATCTGGTCTGCAGGTCTGACCTCTGGGTCCCAGAGTTCAAACTGTATCCCCACCAGGGAGAGGATTTCCGGTCCCAATTCGCCCACAGGGAGCCTAAGCTGGGTCTATGTCTCTCAGCCTCAGGGCCTGCCCCGGTCTCCTTGAATCACCATGCCAGCAGCATCTGGGAGGGCTGGTGGGTAGGGAGCTCACAATCTGAGTTCCCCTGAGTCAGCCGTAGGGTCCCAGAAGGGAAGGTCCCGTTCCCTGGAGGTGCCTCCGGCTGGTGGCTATATTGTCTCTCTGGGCAGCCGCGGGTAGGGTCGGCGGAGGGGTGAAGGAGGCAATATGGCGCCTGCCGCGTGGCTCGGGTCTGTGCACATGGAGGTGCCGGGAGGGAGTTGGGAACCTGGTGCCACCTCCACTACAGGCTCACCGCTCGCTGGCAGCGGCCATCTCTGGACTGGTGTCCGCAGGTCTCTCCACCCGCTGGGGAGCCCACCAGCAGTCCCAGATGCAGGAGAGGGGAAAGGTGATTGATCCACCTACCCTTCCCGCTGGTCTCCAGGCTGCTCCCGCGGTCTCAGCCTCCAGTTCTTCTCCGCAACCTCCTCCTATGGTCTCAGGTACCCCTCCTTCCGGCCCTTGTCCGCTGTATGCTCGTCTTCTTGCTTCTTTTTTCTAATTTCTGCTAGAATCTGTCTTTTCTGCAGATACACTCTGTCTGGCAGTGTTTCTCGTCCGCCATCTTGATCCCCTCAATGCAATATCTTAATGGCAGCATACGTCCCACTGACCCTCAAATTAGTAATGTGAATTTTATTTTTTTCTTAAAATGCCCCTTAAATTTTTCTTTTACTTTCTCTCCCCATTGCATGGAGTAGAGTATAGACTCAGGTTTTTTTTCAAGGGTCTGTGGATTTATGGGAACGTGATAGAGAATCTACAAATCCATGGAAAGTGTGCCTATTTTTGTATATACCTATGTGAGCATATAAAGAAACACCAGTAGCTTTCATTAGTTTCTTAAGGGATTAGGAACCAATGTTCCAGATTCTCATCACTTTATACCAGGATTCCTACAATAACTTTTGTGTTTAATGGGCTTTCTCTCTAAGTTTGGCTGATCCTGGAGATGAATCTTTAAAGCAATGTTTTCATCTATTCAACATTCATTCATTCATTTAACAAATATTTATTGAGTATCTCCTATGTACCAAATACTAGTATATGTTTTGTGGTCGCAATGGTAAACAAGATAAAAAAAAATCCCCTCCTCTCACTCAGTTTACATTTTAATGGATGAAAAAAATCAAAGAATATAACAATAAACAAGGCATGAAGGAAATATAAATTAGCCATGTTTGCTGTTAAAATGATTAAATGGGGAGATTTCATAGTTACTGAGTGGCTATTTCAGAATAGATGGTCATAGAAAACACCTCTAGGAATATGGAAGCTTTAAATGGCGAGAAGAAATCAGCCAGGAGATAGCCAGGGGAAAACATTCCAAATAGATACACATTAATGCAAAAGCCAAATGGTAGGAATGACCTTGATAGGGATGAAACAGAACAAAAAGCAAGTTTTGCTAAGGCACAGTGAGCAAGAAGGAAAAGTCTGGGTGAGATCAAAGGGTTAGGTAGGGAAGATAACTTAGAACTTTGGAAACTAGAATGGGGAATTTGAATTAAGCTTGAACACAATGGAAAGCTTATGTAGAAGAGGTAGAATCTGGTTTATGTTATGTGAAGAAAAAAATTCATCATGACAAAAACAGAAGAGAGAGAAAAATGCAGCAATTGAGGTGGCAGATTATGGAGGTAAAGTTGTTTGTCTCTACAAAAAAATCCTACACTATTTTCCTCTTCGGCCCTCAGTGTAGTCGTGTTGACCTTACCTACTCTTTATTCCACCTTGCTTTTCATGCATCACCTCCTTTACTCATCACAAAACCCTCTAAGTATTCGACCCATTACACAAATACTAAAAAATACACTGAGAATGGTTGAGACTCACCTGAAACAGACAATAATTTGTGGCAAATTGAACTAGTTATTATTTACAAGTGTATTTTTTGAACTGTGTTATAGCTTTAACTACTCTCCTTACAGCCCCTGTTCTCCAGATAATTTGTACCAAATATTGTCTACTAATACATATATAATGCTTTATGGTAAAATATAAAGTTCAGATTTTTGAAATAACTTATTTATAAAAATAACTGTCAAAATACTGTTTTATCTTAAAAATACAAATGTGGACATTATGAAATGGCAACAATTTTAGACAATATGAATCAATGTCATTTTTTAAAACAAAAGCAGTTGTACATCCTGAGTCATTGCTATAATTGTATGGGAACTACCTTTCGCTAATAAACAAGGAGGCTTAAAAATTTTTTTGAGTAGTAACTCGATCAATGATAACTAATTTGTATTACTTCTTACCTTAATTCCTTTCTTGAATGCAATCTCTCTTTCAAGTTTCATTATATTATCTTGTCTTTTATAAGAAAACATTAGTGACCAAACTTGTCTCTATATATCTATTTTAAACATTATTTTAGTTATAGGCCTCTGGAACATTGGACATTTAAAAAATGTGGCTAGAGGAAGCAGCATAAAACACTTATGTTGATTCATAGCAGAAGATCATTATGACATTTGTGATTAGAGAAATGGAAGTTCATCAAATGCATTTACGTTTCTTTATATCCAATTTCTAGTTAATCTTTTTTCAGAGAAAAAAGTGATTAAAAGTCCTCAGCAAATTTAAGGCTTAGACTGCCCTTAAGGCTTTCATCAGGCTGGCAAATTAGTTTTGTGTAGGTAAGATTCACAAATTATCTTGAATGTAAAGCGGAAAGGTGCTAGAACAAGTAAAAATTCCATAAAACTACCATGAAAACTGAACATGCCCCTGACTCCCACACTCAGACCAACTATTTTAGATAAAATTAAAATCCGGGCAGGCACAGTTATGCTTATCATAAAATAATGACCACGTTCTACCAGTAAAATACCATTTCTCACCTCATTCATTTTCTAAATGCTTGAAAGTTAATTATCCCTATATACAACATTAACCATTCTCATAACTGTATTCCTATAGCACATTGGTTTGATGTCTATTTTTTTTACTTATTTCATTTGGTCTTATATTATAAATAGTAACTAGGTCATATGCCTACTTTCCCAATCAGATGAAAAGCTTCATCCATTTTATTTCAATTCTCATAACATCTCTGTAGGGAAGAAACAATTGAGATCCCATACTATAGATAAGAAAAGCAAAGTAACTTCATGCAGCTGTTAAGTATAGAGCTGAAATATGAATCTATTCTCTCCAACTCCAAAGTCATGGTATACTCATTATTTCATTATACTATCCAATCCTTGTGTTAAGAACTCTTACCTCAGATGTAGGGAGGGATTTATGTTTGCTTATACTTTATGCCCTCAACCAGTGGGTCCTGCAGTCATCGTTAGGAATTATTCTAAGCTTCAGTGATGGATCAATATTATAGTGTTTGATACTGGACCCAGGAAAAAGGTTAGAAACTTAAATTCATTCAAGCTCCAGAAATCATGCTTCATTTCTTCCCTAGTTATCAGCAACTGAAAAAGTTGTTTTAACTACTTTTCAAGTTGCACTTGTGATGAGCATAATGACAAATGAATTATGTACAGACAACCTTCATGAATGAATAAAGAAATTCAAATTGAACAATAAAAAATTCAATTATATCAATTGACAGGAAAATTTCTTTAAAAAATTATCATATACCATACTAAAAAAAGTTCAGATTTTTAAGCTACTTCTTTATAATGATTAACTATCAAGATATTATTTTGCCTTAAAAATACTACTACATTTGCTTATATAAATGTAAAACAGAGATGATTCTTACACAATATTAATCAATGTCACTTGTTTTAAAAAGGCAATTGGTGTACATCATGAGTCATGATTATAAATTTATGTAAATTCCCTTTGGCTAGTAAACAAGGAGAATTAAAATAAAAATGTACTGTCAACTGGATCAATGGTAACTAATTTGTATAGATTTAAATTATATCTATCCACCTCAGGCAATCATTGATTTTTTTAATAATTGTGTTGGAACATACTTTTGAGCAATTAGAACTCAATTGCTATCAAATAGCTTAGATTTTAAAATGGCATTTAAAAATTACATGCTCGAGCATTTAGAAGAAATTAAAATCCTGTTTTATTTCTGATTGCTTATTATATAGGTCACTGAACATCTTCTGAGTTTAATTTCAATAATTTCATCTGGTATTTTCTAACATTCTTTAAATTTCTAGGTTTTAAGAATGAGAGTTTAAATAAAACACACCTTTGATGTAAAATTATATATAAACAAGATTTAATTTCTCTCAAATAAAAAAGTGACCAACCTATGTATTTATTCTTCACTTGGAAACTCCTGAGCTCAAATTAAAGATTCAGTTTGATGGAGAAAGGTCCAGGTTAATTTTGTCTTCATACTTCTAGAAAAAAATCACAAGAGTATGCCGTATGCCATGCATAAGGAAAAAGGTCTTCAACTCAGACTTTCTGTGTTCTTTGCTTCAATCATGTTGGTTTTAGAAAGAAATTACTTACATCTATATTATATACATCCAAATAAACATCAGGACTCAAATAGTTTATAAAGCTTTAAAGTACTATGAAAATATCTCTATCTCTCTCTTAGATTTCTTCTTCCTGGTAAATATTTTCCTGCCTTAAATTGAGAGGATGATTAATGAGACATTCTCTTTTTCCTTGTAAGTGCATGAAGAAATAATGACACCAACCCTCTGAAAGCTAACCTCAGACAGTGCCCCATCAATTTGTGGTGATGGCTTTCCCTAAAATTTTGTTTGTATCTCAAAGAATTGTTTACTGAAAATATACTTTTAAAACCAATTCTGTTGAGACTTTCACTTCTAGAAATGGCAAACTGGATAATGTCTGATTCTCTCCTTCTGAACAACTAAAATGCTTTTAAATAACTTCTCAAAAACATCAAAGAGACAGCATGATAGCTAGGAAAATCTAGGAGAAAGTGAAAATCCACAAAGGTAAACTGGGCTTACAAAACTACTTTTGCTTTGAGGCCATTTTCTGATCTGGAAGAAACAGCTGAGAAATAAAGATCCAGTTTTATTAGCTTCATAAGCCAAGAGGAAAAATGTTCAGGGCCTTCATAATATGGGCAATTTGTTAACCCATTCATTGAGAACTGAGATACTAAAGTCCTGCTCCCTAAGGATAAAAGGATCTAGGTAAACTAGGTTTGTCATTGGGAGTCTGGGGATCTGATAGCTTGGATAAAACGGTCTCAGACTAATATTGCTCACATGTTCCTGGCAGAAAAAAACTAAAATCCTCTTTGAGAAGCATCATAATATTGACCCAGAAATTTGTCTCACAAATTATTTTTATAACAAAAATTAATGTCCAGTGCTGGTTCTAAGTCCAGTGTTTAAGGAGATTAGATATCTTCACTCTGTCTTAACAACAGGTAAACAGTTGCACAAACTGAAAAATCAACAACCGTTCTTAGACCATCAGAAAAGTGATATCATGGGGTAAACCATTGCTCCCCAAATTGGAGACACAGGCAGGTAGAAACAGAGAATCAGAACTTACCAGAGCAGAAATCCATGAACAGAAACCTCTGCAGAAACCAGTTTCAAGGTAGAAAATCCTAAACTGTAATTGACAAATTACTGGAGGCTCAGTGTGGACAAGTCTGAAAGACAAAAATCCCAGGGGTACCCAGTCATTGGAGGGCCTTCATACTTTTGTGAGTTTTAACTCTAGGACTTCTAGCATTTCCTATAGTGAATATTGGAGAAAAATCCCCTATGCCTCCAGCATGGCTGGAAAAATGGGAACTGCTTTGAAATATGTCAGATTACTCTCTTCTTATTATCAAGGCCTATTGTCAGCTTCAATATTAAAACTATTAATATTTTACCAGAGCCTAATCTGATTGACCTATATAATTAGAACCTAATATACCTGGAAGCGGGAAAATAACCAATTCTAGTTCTCTCTAGGCTTCTACATGAGTGAAGAAAAATACCCAACTCCAGCCCCCTTCTGTCATCCTGTCTCTAAAAAAGAAAAGACAATCTGAGAAGCACTGTTCAAGTTCACAGACCAGGGGTACAGGTTCACCAAAAGACTTAATCCCAAAACTTAATCTTGGGATTATAGAACACTTCACTTCCCCCCCCCCAACACACACTTTACCACTACATTGCTAAAAGCCTATTTACTTCAGTTCCTTTTACCAATACATCATGACTGTCTTTCAATAAAAAATTTATAAGGCATACTAAAATGCAAAAAAAAAATAATAATAATAAAGAAAAAATAAACAGTTTGAAGACACTGAATAAGCATCAGAACCAGCGTCTTATATGACAGGGATATTAGATTTATCAACCCAGGATTTTATTTAAATCTATAAATAATACACTAAGGAATTTAATGAAAAAGTAGAAAATATGCAAGAACAAATGGACACTATAAGCAGGAAATGGAAATTCTAAAAAAAAAAATAAAAAAGAAATGCTAGAGATTGAAAACATTGCAAAAGAAATAAAGAATTCCTTTGATATGTTCATTAGTAGACTGGACATGCCTGAGAAAGGAATCTCTTAACCTGAGGATATGAAAATATAAATTTCCAAAACTAAAAGCAAAGAGAAAAACAGACTTAAATAAATTGAACATAATAGCCAAGAGTTGTGGGACAGCTACAAAATTTATAACATATGTGTAAAGGGAATACCAAAAGGAAAATAAAAAGAGAAGGGCACAGAAGCAATATGTGAAGTAATAATTACTGAGAATTTTCTCTAAATTAATGTCAGACACTAAACCACTGATTGGAACATTAGAAAATACCAAGAAGAATAAATGCCAAAAACAAAAATAAAAAAACTAGACCTAGGCATTTCATGTTCAAACCTCAGAAAATTGAAGATAAAGAGTATTTTGGAGGGGAAGGGCATAACTCTAACCCTTCTTAGGGAGAGGCAAAGATATACAATGTAACCAAAATGTCAAAAAAAATCAAAACAAAACTTTTTATCGGTGGTGGGAAGGAGGTAGGGGGAGGAGGAAAGGGGTGTATGCTTCCATAACGTGTGTGATGCACACCACCAGGGGATTGGACACATCAGGGGGAGGGGAGGGGGACAGGGGCAATATTTGTAACCCTAACAATATTTGTACTTCCATAATATGATGAAATAAATAAATATAAAAAAAGAAACATATAACTAAAAAAACAAAAGAATAAATATTGAAAGAAGCTGGAGGGGATGCCTTGCCTATAGAAGAGTAAAGTTAAGAATTATATCTGATTTCTCAGAAAACATGCAAACAGGAAAAGAATGTAATGAAATAATTAAAGTGCTCAGAAGAAAAAAAAATACCAATCAATAATACTGCAACCTGCGAAATTATCATTCAGAAGTGAAGAAGAAATAAAGAAACTCTCAGAAAATCAAAATTGTGAGATTTTTTTGTCTGTATATATGCCTTGAAAGAGATGTTAAAAAAACATTGTTTAAAAAAGCAAAATGATATATGTCAGAAACTCAGACCTACATAAAGAAAAGCAGAGAATTGGATAATAGGTAGGTGAAGACAGATTAAAAACTTCTATTTTCCTATTTTTAAATAGCCTAACAGATAACAATTTGTTCAAAATACTAATAGTAAAAATGTATTCAATTACATATAGATATATATACATATATATAGGTTAAGCATATATATAGATTGAACATCCTGTATCCAAAAATACAAAATTTAAAATGTTCCAAGATCTGAAACTTTTTGTACATTCACATAACACTAAAGGAATTTGCTCTTTGAAGCATTTCAAATTTTGGATTTTTAGACTTGGAATGTTTAACCGCTAAGAATAATGCAAATATTGCAAAATCTGAAGGCATCTGATGTCTAAAACATTTCTGGTCCCAAGTACTTTGGATAAGGCCTACTCAACCTGTATGTATGAAATGAATAACAGCAATGATAGAAGAGACAAGAGAGGAATTAGGAATATTTTGTTGTTATAAGGTGCATGCACTATTTGTGACACAGTATAGTGTTATTTGAAAGTTGGTTTAGAGTAGTTGTAAATGTGAATTGCAAACTCTATGGCAACTACTGAAAATGTTTTAAAACAAGTATAATTGATATGCTAAAAAAGATGAGAAAAGAATCAAATAAAATGCTCAAAGCCACAAAAGACAGGAAAAACATGGAAGACAAAAATAGGAACAAAGAACAAGGGCGACAAATAAAAACTGTGGCAAATATAGTGAATATTAATCCAATCATATTAATAATCACTTTATAGGTCAATGGTCTAAATATACCAATTAAGGGACAGAGACTGTTAGTTGATGAATAAATCCAGTAAAGTCTGAGGTTATAAAATCAGTGTATATAAATCAGTAGCATTTCTATATACTAATAACAGTCAAGTTTAGAGTCAAATCCATGACTCAATACCATTCAAAATACTAGCAAAGAAAATAAAATACTTAGGAATATACTTAACCAAGGAGGTAAAAGATCTCTATAAAGACAACTACAAAATATTGATGAAAGAAATTGCAGATGACACAAATGAGAAAACATCTCATGCTCATGAATTGGTAGAATCAATATTGTTAGAATGTCCATACTGCCCAAAGTAATTTACAAATTCAATGCAATCCCCATCAAAATATCAACAACATATTTCACAGATCTAGAAAAAATAATTCTTTTTAAATACATTTTAATATAAGTGATGAAAATATGACTATAGCATTCTTTCTATTCTTTGCACAGTTGTAGTATTTTATAATAAAAGTAAAGCAAATTATCAAGTTTGTGATTTGATAATACTTGTCTGACCTTTAGGAAGCAAATTTCCTTTAAAATATTTTCAGCATTCATTAATGCAGTTCAGTATAATTTACTCCAAAATATTTTTCTCAAATTAGAAAAAATAATTCTAAGCTTCATTTGGAACAAAAAAAGAAAAAAAAAAGGAGCCCAAATAGTCGAAGCAACGGGTATATACATACATAATGAGTGAGATGTGTACCATCTGGGGGATGGTCATGCTGGAGACTCAGACTTGTGGGGGGTGGGGGGGAAAGGGCAACTTGGATGGAACTGCAGACCATTATCCTAAGTGAAATATCTCAGGGATAATAAACAAACACCACATGCACTCTCTAATATTGGGGGAAAAAAGAGGCTATCAGAGTGGATCAAAAAACAAGACCCAATTATATGTTGTCTATAAGAAACCACTTTAAATATAAAGACACATATAGATTAAAAGTAATTGTATAGAGAAAAATATATCATCCTAACACTGATGAAAAGAAGGTGGGAGGAACTATATTATTTTAGACAGAGCAGATTTTAGACCAAGAAAGGTATAAGGATAAGGAGGGGCATTGCATAATAATAAAAAGGTCAAGACTCCAAAAAGGCATAACAGTTCTTAATGTGTATGTACCTAAAAATAGAGTGTGATAATAAATGAATCAAAAACTGGTGGAACTGCAAGGAGCAAGAGATGAATCCACTATAATTGTTGAAATCTTTAACACCATTCCATCCAGCAGGCAGAAAATCATTAAGGACACAGTTGAATTCAACAGCACCATCAATCAACTTGATATAATTGACATCTTGATACCACTTCATCCAACGATAGTTGTTTACACATTCTTTTTAAGGTTACATGGAACATTCACCAAGATAGACCACATTCTGGACCCTAAGACACACCTAAGCAAATTGAAAAGACTAGAAATCATACAGCATCTGTTCTGAGATCACAGTAGATTTAAACTAGAAATGAATAGCAGAAGGATGCATGGAAAATCACAAAACACATTCAATTAAGGCCGGGCGCGGTGGCTCACGCCTGTAATCCTAGCTCTCTGGGAGGCCGAGGCCGGCGGATTGCTCAAGGTCAGGAGTTCGAAACCAGCCTGAGCAAGAGCGAGACCCCGTCTCTACTACAAATAGAAAGGAATTAATTGGCCAACTGATATATATTTAAAAAAAATTAGCCGGGCATGGTGGCGCATGCCTGTAGTCCCAGCTCCTCGGGAGGCTGAGGCAGAAGGATCGCTTGAGCCCAGGAGTTTGAGGTTGCTGTGAGCTAGGCTGATGCCACGGTACTCACTCTAGCCTGGGCAACAAAGTGAGACTCTGTCTCAAAAAAAAAAAAAAAAAACCACATTCAATTAAACAACACACTTCTAAATTAAACATGGGTTGAAGAAGAAATCTCAAGAAAACTATAAAAATGTTTTGAACTAAATGGAAATAAAAGTCAACCATCAAAATTTGTGAGATGCAATGAAAGCAGTGCTTGGAAAGAAATACACAGCATTGAATGAATGTACTAGAAAAGACAAATCTAAAATCAATAATCTAATCTTCCACTTTAGGAAACTGGGAAAAGAAGAGAAATTTAAATTCAAATTAATCAGAATAAAACAAATAATAAAAATTGGGCAGAAATCAACAAAATGAAAAAGAGGAAATCAATAAAGACAATAAACAAATCAAACCTTAGTTCTTTGAAAATATCAATAAAATTGTAAGCCTCCAGCCAAACTAACTAAGAATGAAAAAGAGAGGACACAAATTACTAATATCACAAATGAAAGACAGGACCTTAATACAGACCCCACGGATACTGAAGGAATACTATGATCAACTCTATGCCCACAAATTTGATAACCTAGATGAATTGTACCAATTCCTTTAAAGACACAATTTGTCAAAATTCACACAAGATAAAATAGACAATCTGAATAGGCCTATATCTATTAAATTGAGCCAATACTTAAGAACCTTCCAAAACAGAAAACACTAGGCACAAATAGGTTCACTAGTAAAATCTACCAAACATTTAAGGATGCTATTATACCAATTATCTACAACTGCTTCCAGAATATAGGAGCAAAGGGTATACTTCTTGCTATGGATTGAATATTTGTGTCCCCCTCAAATTCATATGTTGAAGCCCAATCTCCAATGTGATAGGTTTGGGAGGTGGGGCCTTTCAGAACTAGTTAGGGCTTAAGGATGGAGCCCTTATGAATGATATTGGTGACCTTATAAGAAGAGACACAAAAGAGATAATCTCTCTCTTAGCCATGCAAGGATACAGTGAGAAGTTGGCCGTCTACAACCAGAAAGCAGTCCTTCACCAGAACTTAACCATTATAGCACCCTGATCTTGTATCAAAGAAGATGATAAGAAACAGAAAGTTACATCAAGAAGGCCTAATTTTTATTTAATTAGTGTCTCAGAGTGAGAGGAGAGGAATAATGGAGTAGGGAAAACTTTTAGGACACATGGCAAATACCCAAAACTTTTAAAAGACACTAATCTATAGCAAGAAATCTACATGTAGACATATACACACACATCTCTGTCTCAGTCTTTCTCTTTAAACATAATATATATGTTTATATATATTATATGTCATATAATATATATATTCATAGAAGCATTACTTATAACAGGCTCAGACAGAAAACACCACAAATACCCATCAAAAACAGGATGCATAAACAAACTGTGGTATATACATTCAGTGGATACTATAGAGAAATGAAAATGAACAGATTTCTTCTTCATGCTACAATTGTTAAGGATCTTGAAAATACATGCTAAGGAAGAGGAACGAGACATTTGTATTAATAAAAAAAACACAATTTTATATATGAGATGGAATTACAAAGAAAAGCAAGTGAGTGCTTAGCTTGAAATGGAGGGTCAAATCCTTCTCACGGGGCATCAGTCTGACTTCTTCCATAGCCACGTTTACTTTTTCTGACCTTCTCCTCTGCCTCCTTCTTCCATTTTAAGTACACTCTGATTACATTAAGCCTACCTGCACAATCCAGGGTAATGTCTTTATTTTCAGGTTATCTGATTAGCAAGCTTAAATCCATCTGCAACCTTAATTCTTCTTTGCCATAACATAATATTAATATATTCAAAGGTTCTGAGGATTAGAACCCAGGCATTTTTTGGAGGGCTGTTATTCCATTTACCAGTTATAGTCTTTATTGAACTTTTAAAACACATTTTTGTCACAAACTTTCTTTCCAGTTCACCTAAAGTCACATTTTGAAGTTAAATTCATATTCAAAATTGATGTAAAATGTAATGCCAAATTTCACTATTGTTCCTCCAGTGGTTTTACACATTTACTATGCCAATATGGAAATGCAGTTGAATAATTCTCTCATCTAGCTCAAAGCCAAATATAAAATGAGACTAAATATGTAGATTTTTAAAAGTATAATAAAAGTCTGGCATAAGTATACTGTATATTGGTATTATCATTATTCCTTAATTATCAAATTCTTATATAGACAGACCTATTAACTAATTGTAGCTACTGCCTAATTTCATACTGAGAAAAGAAATAATTTACCGTATACATGTGTCAGTAAAGAGTTTCACTATAAATATAGAGTGAAAGCAATGTGTGATAGATACATTATATACACACATATATGCACACACACAGAGAAAGATATATATATACACACACAGATATATATATATATATATACAGTGTATGTACAGAGATATATATCACAATAACATGCATATGAGTTTATAAAATGATTGGTTCCAAGCCTCCATGTGTCTGCTTTTCTCAAATAGCTGAAGTTCTAATCTTCTTGGTAAGATGGGTTAGAAAGTAATTGCCTTCTTATCACATGAGGTTTTCTCAGTTTAGTATCGGTCTATTTCCTACATATGCAATAAATAAAAACTTGTTTCTATTTTTCTGTACAGTAACTGGAAGAAATATTAGTATTAAAACTATTGTTTCTTTTAATAAACTTGTGATAACACAACCAAAACATTTACTTGTTGAATCTTTTGGACCATTGCCTTTTGGAGAGTATTTTTGTACTTTTAACAATGGGAAAGTGTTATCTAGTATAACCATTTCATGTTGTTTATAAGACAGCAGAGGTGCAGAGAAGTTCATTTCTACAGTCAAAGAAGATTTGCTAAAAGAACTGAGATTGAAATTTCGTCAAGAACACTTAAAGCCACAGAAAATGTGCTAGACCTTTGAATCACTTGATGTGCTTCAGCAAAAGGAGGTACTATTTGCAGAAGTGGCTAAAATAATTCTCCCTTAGGTGCAAACAGCAACCCATCCATTCATCCATCTATCCGTCCTTTATTATATAGCTTAATAGCATGTACCACAATTAACTCAACTTTCTATTGAGAACATATGTACTCCAAACCTCAAGTAAGATGATAAACTCATTTAAATTTTTTTTAAAATTCTTTGGAAAAAAATTAAAGTAGTTCACCCATTCTTGGAACTCCAATATTGCTCTCCTTTAATGTCAAATATTACCTTAATTTAACATAGAAACCTACTACTTTCCTAGTCAGCATCCCACACTACCAAAGGAAAGATTGCTTTAGGAATTTCTCAACTGATTTTAAAATTCCATACTGGGAGTGCCATATTGACCTATTCATTCATTAAACAAACATTAATTTGGTCCCTACTATATAAAAACCACTAAAATCTAAGATTTTAAAATTTTATCATTAGAATAGCACTTAAGAACTAATCTCATGTAATCATTCCAATCAAATATATTTTGTCTAAAGCCTTTTTCACAGTTCAGGATTTTTCGGAATAATATGAATTGCATCTCTGATTATTAGAGAGACTTATTTGTCTGTAATATTACCATGAATTTCTAAATTTAAAAAATCTATTAATTGTCATAATTCCAAATTTGAAATACCTTATATCACCAATCTATTTATTAGCATTTGAAAAATTCCTCTTTCATATTCTTGTCCCTTATTTAAAATTTTGTCACCTCTCAAATAAAAAAAATCTCAGTTTGCAAATGACTTAGAATTATAATTCAGTAATGATTTCTCTTCTTGATTTTGAACTTCTTCTTTTAAGTTTCACATAAAAGAATGTAATTACTACTGTCACTGCAAAGATCAGAAATTAATAATTTAAATATACATTTTTGCTGAAACATTACATTTCTAGGGCTTGTATTTAAGTCTTGCTCAATCTTTACTAATTAATGAACAGAAGATGGTGACAGAGAAGAAAATGACATACACTCTCATGTGTGGAGAATTTCTGGTCTACCAAATTGCTCATGCTATATTGCCAGGAGCACATTGTTACCAGATTCCATAGCCACTTGAGGTGATATTAGCAAGCTTTTAAGATGGCTGTGGTGAGTAGCAACTCCTATTCCAAACATGGTAGCTGATATTTCCTGGAACCAGCAAGTGAAAGAATAAGCACAGGACAGAGACCTGAAGGTCAGGTATTGCCTAGGTTAAAGAGGCTCAGTCGGTGCCATCAATCTCAAAGGTGAAGATTTAGGTTAGTTAGGGATGAGCTGAGCTAGGGTTTAAACAGATATAAAAAGACTCGCCTTCAGATGTGTCTTCTATAGACCAGACCAAGCTCTTTCCTATGCAAGGATGTATGCCATTAGGGTCATCATATGTACAAAAGCCTTGGGACCCCATTTGGAGTAGTGGTCCCAGTGAATTCCTACTGTGGTTGTGCTTGAGAGAAGCTCAAGTTTCAAGTTCAGAAAAGGAAATAGATAAGCTTAATGATTTCATAGGCCTCAGCCACCAGCCCTATGTTACAGTTTGAAAGAAAATGGCAAGGAAAGAGACAAACTTTCCTAACGTATATGTTCTGTCACCTCACTAAGTAATTTCCCAGAATCCTTACCAGAGTTGTGCTGTGATATCTGTTTCATTCGCCCATCATAAAACACTGAATTCAATCCATACTGTCTCTGCTGGGAACTGAAATCATAGTGTGATCTGGTAGAAGAGCATCTCCAGGAGGAAGAAGATTGAGGCACTAAATCATTGATTGATATTCCCATGAGTAGTTTTGCTACCATGGTTGGGTTGAAGGGAATGTGGTGGTTTAGATTCTGAGACTGTTGGAGTCAGCTGCAGTTGGACTCTTTACCATGGGGAGGCATTGTTGAGCTGTAGCAGCACTCTGGACTCCACTTTTCAAGGATGCTGGAGCATGAACCTCAGAAGCTCTGTGTTGGGAGCCTAGGAAAGACTACAGTACACTGAGCCAGCTGCATCCTCAGATAAACAAAAATCAGCAACAGCTGGGAGGTAAATCCCGGTGGAAGGCCCTTGGAATCCTTGTGCATTGTCCCACATATATTTAATAACTTAGCAAATACTTAATGAGCACTTATTATATGCTAAAACTTGCTCTAGCACTAAGGTGTGTAAGAACAAAATATATCAAAATCTCTGTTTTTGTGAAGCATCTACACATCAAAGCAAAGTTTTGCACCTGGATACATGGCTTTAGGAAAAAAAAGAATCCAAACTAATACTAGAAGTGTATCCCAGGGCTGAGGTTCCAAAGTCAGGGTTTGGAAGTGGATGGAGATGGGCCACAGCTGTAGGGTTGAGAAGAAAGAGTATCAAGGTCATTGAGTTTGGCTTAGGAAACACAAAGCATTAAGTACTAAGGGTTGGACTCACAGGTGAGAGACAGACTGAAAGCTGAGTATCTACACAATGGATACATACAACATGGAGCTAGTGGGATCAGGAGGCAGAGCAAGGATAGTGCCTGAGAGAACACACAGGATAGTAGTGTTTTATTCAGTAGATGTGGTCTCATCATAAACAGGGAGGATGCTATTAAGTAAAGAGCTAGGATGTACCTAGCTCTTTACACAAGTATGATTTTTATGATTAAACTTTGTGTTACTACTGAGCAACTATAGAAAAAAGAATAGCTTAGGAATCCATACTTTGAAATATTCCCAGGGTAAGTTCTAGCCTTACTGCTCATATTTATTTGTTTTCTGATTTTAATTGGTTGGCTACATAGATAGGAACACCCTGCACTTTCTTGTCATAGATCTCATCATAGGGTAACTTAATTATGACTCTCCTTTAGTAAACTGTAAGTTCTAAAAGAAAAACTACTTTGATTTCATTCTTTCTCTATTTCACCCAGCACCCATCACAGTGCCTTATTTCATAGCAGGCAGGGAAACCTTATACAGTTGCACAGGTTGAGCACTGCACAACTCCAGGGGCATTATACTCATAAATATGATGTGAATGGTACCCTTGAAGTTGTGTAGTACACAACCTCACAAGCATTCATGGTCGCCCTGAAACTCATCAATGTTTATTAAATTAATGAAATTTTTTACTACTTATGATTTGTTGTCAGATGTCATAAATATTCCAGCTTGTAACACACATAAGAGTACATGGCAAGGACAAAGGAATTATATAATAAATAAAATGGATTTCTATTTTAATCTTAGACTAAAAGAAATGGCTTTGAAAATTTGTGTTGATTACTTAGTGAGGTGACAGAACAGGAACATCTTATTTTAAAGAAGACAAAACTTTGAGAATAAATGGATTCCAGTTTCCTATTAAATGCATCGTTTAAAAAATTGGAACTTTTAATATAGTTAAATTAACAAATTAGGAGGTTCACTTACTTGGGTGAACAGCAAGCCTGGAGAACAAAATTAATATGTTAATAGAATTTGATCTTTCCCAAATATCCCACAAAGTAATCTTAATATATGTGCTTTGACAATATAACCACCATTGTTCCACTTTACACAGGCTATAAAAGTAATGCAAAATATTATTTCCCCAAATGAACTTCAAATTCTCTTTAACCAATAGACGATAACAATCAAGACAAAGTGATACATGTCCATGCATAATCTTACAAATATTTAGGCTAGGTAAAGTGACTGAAGTCTTAGTAATTTCCATTTGTGCCAGAGGTTTTGCAATTTTGGTGGTTTTTTAATTTTTTTTTCCTAGAGGGATATGATTTATTGTTCTTTGCTATGTTTCAAGTTCATTTAAAGTGCTAAAATAGCTCTGTGTGTATCATTTAAAAAAGTATTCAGAGGTAGTGTGTATTAGTATGTATCCAATATCTATCTGTTAAGGGTTACATCTTCTCAAGATGAACCTTCATGATCTTTTTCAAAACTCTGAATCTAAAATGTAATATTAACCTTTGCATAAATAGAATAAATTGAGCTAAAGTTATTTTATTCACAAACACAATTCCTGTAGAACAACTTTATATGGGGAGCTCTCGGAATGTGGCATCCTCAAGTAGTCTATGTTTGGTGTCATTGAAGAGAAGTCAAAATATGGCTGATCTAACCCCATTAAAAAGTGGGCAAAGGACTTGAACAGAAACTTTTCTAAAGAAGACAGAAGAATAGCCAACAAGCATATGAAAAAATGTTCATCAGCTCTAATCATCAGGGAAATGCAAATCAAAACCACAATGAGATATCACTTAACTCCAGTGAGAATGGCCTTTATCAAAAAGTCTCCAAACAATAAATGCTGGCGTGGACGTGGAGAGAGAGGAACACTCCTACACTGCTGGTGGGACTGCAAACTAGTTCAACCTCTGTGGAAAGCAATATGGAGATACCTTAAAGGGATACAAGTGAATCTACCATTTGATCCAGCAATCCCATTGCTGGGCATCTACCCAAAAGATCCAATGACACTCTACAAAAAAGACACCTGCACTCGAATGTTTATAGCAGCCCAATTCATAATTGCAAGGCTGTGGAAACAGCCTAAGTGCCCATCAATCCAAGAATGGATTAATAAAATGTGGTATATGTATACCATGGAGTACTATTCAGCTCTAAGAAACAATAGTGACATAGCACATCTTATATTTTCCTGGTTAGAGCTGGAACCCATACTATTAAGTGAAGTTTCCCAAGAATGGAAAAACAAGCACCACATATACTCATCAGCAAATTGGTATTAACTGAACAGCACCTAAGTGGTCACATAGGTACTACAGTAATAGGGTATTGGGCAGGTGGGAGGGGGGAGGGGGGCGGGTATATGCATATATAATGAGTGAGATGTGCACCATCTGGGGGATGGTCATGCTGGAGACTCAGACTTGTGGGGGGAGGGGGGGAAATGGGCATTTATTGAAACCTTAAAATCTGTACCCCCATAATATGCCAAAATAAAAAAAATATATATGGCTGATCAATTACCGGGCCACAACACAGTTGAATAAAACATTTTATTCATTAACGTACTAATATGAATGTACTGATAGCTATTATGACTCCAGAATTCCATTTAAAGCAGATACTGTTTCATTTCAAGTAGAGAGAAATTTAACGACTAAATCATCTAAAGTAACTGGTAATAAAAACTGGATCTCAAAGCAAGGACCATGTGCTTGTTTCTGTGGGTATTTTGAAGACCACCTATCTAAGAATAACTTGGGTCACTGGTTAAAAATTTAGACTTCTGAGATCAAATCCAGAGTAGAATCTCAGGTGGATGGACCAGTGATGGAATTGTGATTATTAAACAATCTTCCTGGCCATTTCTGTACATGCCAAATCTTGAGAACCACTGACCATAGAGAATAATTTTTGAGTTCACTTAATAGTTTTCTCTAGTTCACATGGCCTGGGCAGTTGGGACATCTGCTTTCCGAACATGAAAATATTAAAGAAGCCATTGAAATATCTAAAATGATACTTGGATTTAGCACTATTTAACTTATAGTTAGACATGTTTGATAAAATGATTGAATTCAATTTACAAACTAGGTATCATTCAATACGATGAACAGAACAGTACCTCACATTATCAACGCTAACATTGAATATAAAAGGTCTTAATGCTCCTTTGAAAAGATATAGACTGGCTGAATGGATGAAAAAACACACTCCAAGTATATGCTATCTCCAAGAAATCCCTATAATTCACAAGGATTCTCATAGTCCTAAAGTAAAAAATGGGAAAAAATATTCCATGAAATGAAAATCAAAAGTGAGTGGGAGTAGGTATTCTCATATCAGATAAAATAGATTTTGAATTGACAATGGTAAACAAAAAGACAAAGATGGTCATTGTATAATGATAAAGGGAGTAATTCGGCAAGATTATATAACAATCCCAAATACATATGTACCTAGCACAGGAGTTCCCATGTTCGTGAATGAAATGCTACTACATGTAAGCAAAGAAGTAACATAAGAATTGCTGAGCATTGTGGAGGGGAAGGGCATACTTCTAACCCTTGCTAGGGAGAGGCAAAGATATAAAATGCAACCAAAATGTTTGTACTCTCATATTTTCTTGAAATAAATAAGAAAAATGAATAAACACAATTTTTAAATGTAAAAAAAAAGAGAAAGATGAGAGTTAAAATAAAGCACATTGCTAAGATTTATCAATTAAGAAAAAAATAATTGTTGGGGAATTCAACACATCACTGACAGAACTGGACAGATCTTCAAAGCAGAAGATGAACAAAGAAACACTGGAATTAAACAGGACTCTAGAATAAATGGACCTAACAGACATCTAAAGAACATTCTATCCCAAAACTACATAATATACATTCTTCTCATCAGTACATAAGACATTATACAAGATAGATCATATGATAGCCACAAAACAAGTCTCAGCAAATTCAGAAAAATTGAAATCATTCCATATATCTTCTCAGATCACAGTGTAATAAAGCTAGAAATCAACTTCTTCAAGAGGAGTTCTCAAATCAACACAAAGTCATGGAAATTAAAAAACCTGCTGCTGAATGATCCTTGGGTCAACGATACAATTAAGATGGAAATTAAAATATTTTTTTGAACTGAACAACAATCATGACACAAGTATTCAAATTCTATGGGATACAATAAAAGTAGTGTTAAGGGGGAGAGGGAAGTTTATAACCTTAACAGCTCACATTACCAAGAAAGATTGCAAATTAACAACTTAATGCCACATGTCAAGGAACTAGAAAAAGTACAAACCCAAAGCTAGAAGAAGAGAAGAAATAACAATGCTCAGAGCAGAACCAAAAGAAATGGAAAAAACAACAAAAACAGTACAAAGGAGCAACAAAACAAAAAGTTGATTTTTTGAATAAATGAGCAAAATGGACAGACCTCTAGCCAAATTAACCAGAAATAGAAAAGAAAGGCCTCAAATAAACTAAATCAGAAAGGAAAAAGGAGACATTAGAACTGATACTACAGAAATACAAAATTGCATCCATGAATACTATGAAAACCTCTACACACACAAACCAGAAATCTAGAGGAAATGTATACATTTTTGGAAACACACAACCTTTCAAGCTTGAATCCAGAAGAAATAGAAATTCCCAACAGACCAATAAGAATTAACAAGATTCATGCTGTAGTAAAAACTCTCCCAACAAGTAAAAACCCAAGACCAGATGGATTCACAGCCAAATTCTAGCAGACCTACGAAGAAGAATTGGCACCCATCCTACTAAAACTATTCTGTAATATTGAGAAGCAGGGAATCTTTCTTAACTCATTCTATGAAGCCAGTATCACTCTGATATCAGAGCCAGGAAAAGTCACAACAGAAAAGGAAAAGTACAAAAGAATAACCCTTATGAACATAGACACAAAAATCCTCAACAAAATACTACCAAACCAAATTAAATAGTACCTCAAAAAAGAATCCACCATGGTCAACTGGGATTCATCTCAGGGATGCAAGGATGGCTCAATATACTCAAATCAATAAATGTGAATCACCAGATAAACAGAATTAAAAACAAAGATGATATGATCATCTCAACAGATGTAGAAAAAACATTCTATAAAATCCAGTGTTTTTTCATTATAAAAACCTTAAACAAACTAAGAACAGAAGGAAAATATCTGAAAATATTGTAATAAAAGGCATATATGACCAACTTACAGTCTACATCATACTGAATGAGGAAAAGTTGAAAGCATTCCACCTAAGAACCAGAACAAAGCAAGGATGCCCACTGTCATCATTTCTACTCAACGTAATACTGATGGTCCTAACCAGAGCAATCAGGCAATAAATAAATAAATAAATAGAAAGAAGGAAAGAAAGAAAGAAAGAAAGAAAGAAAGAAAGAAAGAGAGAGAGAGAGAGAGAGAGAGAGAGAGAGAGAGAGAGAGAGAGAGAGAAAGAAAGAAAGAAAGAAAGAAAGAAAGAAAGAAAGAAAGAAAGAAAGAAAGAAAGAAAGAAAGAAGAAGGAAGGAAAGAAAGAAAGAAAGAAAGAAAGAAAGAAAGAAAGAAAGAAAGAAAGAAAGAAAGAAAGAAAGAAAGAAAGGAAGGAAGGAAGGAAGGAAGGAAGGAAGGAAGGAAGGAAGGAAGGAAGGAAGGAAGGAAGGAAGGAAGGAAGGAAGGAAGGAAGGAAGGAAGGAAAAAAAGAAAGAAAGAAAGATCATCTAAAACTGGAAAGAGGAGCTTGAAGTATTCCTGTTTACTGGTGAAATGATCTTGAATCTAGAAAGCCCTAAAAAATCCACCATTAGACTCCTATAATTGATAAATAAATTCAGTAAGGTTTCAAATTACAAAATTAATGTACACAAAATCAATAGCATATCTATATACTAATAATAGTCAAGCTGATAGTCAAATCAAGAACCCAATGCCATTTACAGTAGCCACAAAGAAAATAAAATACTTAAGAATATACTTAACCCAGGAGGTAAAAGATCTCTATAAGGAGAACTACAAAACAGTGATGAAATATGTCATAAATGACACAAACAAATGGAAAAACATCCCATGCTCATGGACTAGAAGAATGAACACTGTTAAAATGTGCATACTACCAAAAGTGATTTACAGATTCAACACAATACCCATCAAAATTCCAACATCATTTCTCACAGATCTGGAAAAAATAATCCTAAAATACATATGGAACCAAAAAAGACCCCAAATAGCCAAAGCAATCCTAAGCAAAAGGAACAAATGTGAAGGTATCAAATTACCTGATTTTAAATTATATTACAAGGCTAAAGTAACCAAAACAGCATAAAGGCAGACACATAGACCAATGGAACAGAATAAAGAACCCAGATATAAAACCATATAGCGATGACCAACTGAATTTTTTACAAAGCAGACAAAAACATACACCCTCTTCAATAAATGTTGCTGGGAAAACTGGATAGCCACATGCAGAAGATTGAAACTGCATCCCAATCTCTTAGCACTCAGAAAAATTAATTCAAGATGGATTAAAGACTTAAATTTAACCTGAAACCCTAAAAATTCTAGAGGAAAATGTAGGAAAAGTTGCTCTAGACATTGGCCTAGGAAAGAATTTGAGTAAGACCCCAAAAGCAAATACAGCAACAACAAAACTAAATGAATGGGACTTACTTAAATTAAAAAGTTGCTGCACAGCAAAGTAGATAATCAATAGAGTAAATAATTGATCTACAGAATGGGAGAAAATATTTGTAAACTATACATATGACAAAGGCTGATATCCAGAATCTACAAAGATCTCAAACAAATCAGCAAGAAAAAAAAAAAAAGCCTCGAAACATGGGCAAAATAACTGAACAGACTCTTCTTAAAATAAGGCACACAATTGGCTAACAAACATATGAAAAAAATGCTCAACATCATTGATTATCAGAGAAATGCAAATTAAAGCCACAATGAGATACTACCTTACCCCTGTCAGAATTACCATTATTAAAAAGTAAACAAACAAACAAACAAACAAAACTCATAAGTGTTGGCACTGTGGAGGTGAAAAGGGATTGTTTATACACTGTTGGTGGGAATGTAAACTTGTATAACTGCTATGGAAAGCAGTATGGAGATTCCTAAAAGATGTAAAAGTAGACCTACCATTTGATCCAACAATCTCACTACTAGGTATCTACGCAAAAGAAAAAATTTCATTATATCAAAAAGACGTCTGCACCCAAATGTTTATCACAGCACAATTCACAATAGCAAAGATATGGAATCAGCCTACCTGCCTATCAATTCCTAAGTGGAAAAAGAAATTGTGATATATATCCATATATATACCACTAAGTACTACTTAGCCATAAAAAGGAATGAAATAATGTCTTTTGCACAAACTTGGATGGAACTGGAGACCATTATCCTAAGTGTGTATCTCAGGAACGGATAAAAAAATGCCACATGTTCTCGCTTATAAATGGGAGCTAAATGAAGGATATATGTTGTCATAAAGAGCAGTAATGGACATTGCAAACTAAGAAGTGGGGGTGGGCATGGGTGAGGTATAAAAATCTACCTATCGAGTTACACTGTACGCTATTCTGTTGACAGGTATACTGAACGCCCTGACCTCCACATGATATAATTTATCTATGTAACAAAAAAGTTTGTATACCCTAAATTTTTTCAAATAAAAAATAAATAAATAAAAAATTTAAAAAGGTGTGACAACCAACTTAGGACCAGAGAGGTGCCACCTTACTGGCTTTGAAGATAGAGCAATGAGGGCAGCGTTGAGAATCTGGAAAAGGCAAGGTTATGAATTTTTCCCTAGAGAGTCCACAAAGAACACAGCCTTGCTATTACCTTGATTTTTGCCCCATGAAGCCTGTGTCTGTCTTCTGACCTCCAGAACTGTGAGATAATAAAACTGTGTTGTTTTAAGCCACTAAGTTTGTGGCAATGTTTTTACAGCAGCAATAAAAAATGAATACAAGCAGTAACCAGAGTGTCAGAATTTTGGTTTCAATTCTCCAAGCCCCAATTCCTACAGGGTGATGCAAAGAATGCCAGGTGATACTTACACATGCAGTGGGTTGCCTTACAAGAGAGGAACCTTGGGTTTGGGGAACTTGAATCTTTTGTAATGAGAAGCAAGCATGCCTGTCCTTTGCTCCGGCGGGAGACACTATCTCTGTGTCCCAACGTCATTTGCTATACAAACAATCTTGAAAAGATTATCTAAAATGAAAGGAAATTGGTATCTCACTTGCAAGATGTGCAGAAACACAAGAGGGTCATGTAGAATTGACCTCTAACACAAGGTGTCATCGAAATTCATTGCTCAAGTATTCATATGACATCATGGAGTTTTCATAATTCAAACTAAGAGATTTGGTGGGTTTTAGCATAACAATAGGTGATGCAATTGATAAAGATTGGTATAGCTATACAAGAAATGCCTGCTAATGCAATTTAAAAAATCCATTATTATAAGACCAAAATTAATATGAGCATATGCTAAATTTGTTACATTTCTAATGATAAACATACACACACAGAGAGAAATATACCTTCATTATTGAAATTACTAGAGGTAAGGGAATTTCATTATTGCTAGCCTAGAAATTTTTGGACTGTAAAAACACTTTTCCATTCGAAACAATTGTTTTTATTATGGAATTTTTTAATAATGTAAGGTTGCTTAGTATTCTCACTACCAGAGCGAAAGCAGACTGTGCTTTTTTAGATAACAAGATTTATTTTAGTATAAAACTTAGAAAGTAGATTTTATTGGAATCTTGGTTAAATTGGCCAAAGTTGCAATGATATGAGTATGAATTGCATTTTTCAGTAAAAGCAACTGAAATACTATAGTGTATGATAAACTTTCTTGTCCTTTTTGAGTTGATAGGTTAAATTAAGCCCTAATCACTCATTTAGAACTACTTAATATTTTCTAGCTATTATTCAATGAAATAGTTTCTATAAATAAAGATATATTTTCAACAGCAGTAGAAAATATATTGGGTCATGCAATTTACCTGGTAAACATTTTAGGGGCCATGGTTACCATTTATATTTCCTAAGTCATAAAGCCCTCTGTTCTGCTCAGTTTAGTCAATTTTTGTGAAATCTTTCTATGCCACCTTCTACCAAAATACACTTCCTTATCCTGGTATGAACCTAGGTGTGTCCAGGAAGCTCCATGTCCTCTCAGTATTTAGAATAAAGCATTCATGCTTGCCATTCAGGCTCTTTGGAGACTACAATCACACTGGAGAGCAGTTTAAGAATTGACCCTTAAATTATCTTAGTAGAGGATAAAAAGATTCTGTTTCTGAAATTGCAATTTACATATCTCTCCCCCATTCCCACTGTGCTGGTTGTTAAGCTGTTGCCTCTAAACTTTAAACCTATCCCTCTATACTCTGCTTTGTGATGATCAGGCTGAGACTCTGCAAAACCCCAAATCTGCTAACTTGAAGGTGTTTCACGTTACACTTTGCCAATAGGAGGTGCTATTAGGAGACCACATAGCTAAAGGTAGAAAAAGGCTAAAGGAAGAATAAGGGACTGTTCTGTGAGAACCCAAATATAAGCTTCTAATTTTAATATTACAAGTTTTATTTTTTCCCCTAGTCCTAAGAATGACAGCTGCTTTCTGCAGTTTACTACCTGATATTTCAAGATACCCTTTTGGTCTTTGCTGTTCTCTAATGATTGAAAGTATCACAAGAATGGAAAAAATGAGCATTAAATATACTCACCATCAAATTGGTATTCATTGATCAACACTTATGTGCACATATAGTAGTGACACTCATCAGGTGTTGGGCAGGTGGGGGGGTGGAGGAGATGAGTGTATTCACACCTAACGAGTGCAGTAAGCACCCTCTGGGGGATGGACACGCCTATAGCTCTGACTCAAGCAGGGAAAAGACAATATATGTAACCTAAATATTTGTACTCCCCGTAATATGTTGAAATAAGAAAACAAAACAAAACAAAAACAGTTAATGATTCTTTATGTTAAATACTTTCTTTTAAGATAATTCATCTACTTTCATGTTCTGACTGGACCCTGGATAATACAACCTCTACTGTTAGTACAGAACATCTCCGAGTTAACTCTGGGTGGGAACACATAAAATTTTGGGAGAAGTGCATTCCAGATCACATGGCCCTTGCAAAGTTCATAGATTGTCTGATGTTTGATATAAGGAGTCACATGTTCAACAATCATTAATTGAACACCAAATGTTTCTCAGGCACAATGTTTACTGAGAGGTGAAACTTGTTCTTAAGTGATTCTCATCCAGAATAGTGATGAATGCAATACTGGAAAGGTTATAAAATGCAACTAATGAGAAAAGTTCTGTTAAGTTGCTGAGAAAAGCAACAGGAGCCATTATAGCAATACGGGGGACACCTAAGATGATAGAAGGGGCTACTAAAGATTTCCCATATAAGTCTAACCAGGAAATAACCAAGAAAAAGAGGAGTAGAAGCAATTTTAGGAAGAAAGAACCATGCCAATAAGACTGTAACAAATACCTTGAGGGCAGCACTGCCAAGTATTGAGAGTCACTCTTATGCCTCCTTTTAACCAGGATATCAGCCCTATAAGTTCTGGCCACTTTGTCAGCCCCAAACTCCAATCTTTGTTTCCCAAGCCCTAAGGAATTGCTAAACTCTCTGTTGGCGTCTTTGCTTCTTGACTGTAGCTTTCTGACAAAATATTGGCCTCTAGATCAGTGCCCAAAAGTGGCAATTGCCAGATTGCGAGTTTATAGAACGTTGGCTCACCTCTTTGAAATTCCTTCAATCACGGATCTTAGCCTCTTAAATGGATCTTATCTTATTTATTTTCCTTTTTTTGTTGTTGTTATCATGGCAACATTCATTGGCTCTCCCAATCACTCTGTTAGGGCTGAAAGTGGAAGTATATATTACATTTTAAAAGATTTCCCTAGTGTTAATGTAGAGAATGTATTTGGAAGAGCAAACCTGGAGTGATGGACAATAATCCGGGTGGGAATTGATGATAGAGCTATAGTAAAAAGCATCAGGGCTAGAAAAAATGTATTAGTTAAGTATTTAATAAATTATTAGAGCTTAGAATTTGCAGAGTTTGGTATCAGTATAAGGAGAGAATAATATTTGAGAGCCTTGTAAGATTCTTGTGTGAACGCTGGTTATGGGTTAAGGTCTCTTACTGAGATAAAGCATATTTCACATCAGGGGATAATATGAAGAGATATTGTGTTAAATGTTTTATATTTGATTTGTGGTTATTTAATAGAATATCTAGGTGGAGATGGCCAATTTACAATGGATTTAGAATTTAGTAAAGAAACCTTGACTAGAGATAGAAAAGGAATTGACAGACTGCAGTTTGTCAGAAACATTTTGACACACAAAAGTGGATAAAAATCACCCAAGAAGAGCATACAGGAAGGAAGAAAATAGGAGGCCCTAGGACAGAATAAACTTGTGTTTGCACTTGTTGGAAGGATGTAGAATGAAGTAAAACCACAAGCATTAGTTTCATGGTTTTACTCTTAATTTCTCATATTCCTTTGTTTTTCCAATATAGATTTAGATGACTGTCTCCAAATATGTAGAATACCTCTTTTTAAATGAAAAGAGGGAAACATCTAAAAAGTGATATGAGTCAGAGGAAAAGAGAACAGTTTCCTGTGGTTCTCAATTTTAAACAATATAGTGTCTGAAATAACTTTTATAAACCATTACATGCCCATATTAGAAACCATGCTTACCATCCTGATTGACAGGGAAAATCAAACACTTCAGAAAACACACAGCCATAATTTCAGTGGATTCATTTCAAAAAAGCAAAACTAAGTTAATAGAAATTTTATGAAATATAGATGAAGCAACAGTGGCAAATAAAGGGAGAATGTGTGATATTATAAAAAGTTTATCACCTACAACTAAAATTCAGTTTTTGAGAAATATCAACATAGAATGCATTCTTCCATCTAGTTCACAACCTCAACCATGTGCTTTTAATTACTTGATGAAAAATACATTAAATTCTATTTTAATTATATTTATATTAAGACATAGTAATTCATTCAACATGTCATAAAGGTTAAAAAACCTATCATTTCTAAAAAAGATAAAAATTATCTAATCAAGTCATATATAGAAAATGAAATTATATGAAAATATATACCATATACTGTGGACAGCTTTGTTTATAAACCTGTTGTCCATTCCCTGTCCTTCTGATAATATAATCTTTATTTTCCTTTGGACAGCCAAATCTGCATACATAATTACTTCTGGATTTTGGGGGCTTACATTAGCTCCAGAGGCAAGCAAATGGCCTAGGTTGACCTATCAGTGCATTGCATCTTCCTAGCCACAGGGTTTGGTTAAAGAATAGTCAGGTAATACAAAATGCAAATCAATGACATGGTTTTGCTGAAAATATTAGGAAAAAGATGTTTCCAGTGAGGCTGCAATGTGGAAATACGTTAGCCCAGAGTTGCTTGTGTTCATCTTGTTATGGTCCCATATGTCACAATTGCCCAGGACAATCCTACTTCATGCCTCTGATTCCAGTATACTTAGTAATAACATTGCCTTGGTTTGGATGATAAGTTATTATTTTGGGAAAATCCTGGGATGGTATACAAAAACTGCCCTCCAAGCTGAGATGGTGCCAAGAGACCAAAGAAAGGACTCAGGCAAATCTAGTTTAGCGATTTAGATGAGTTTATTAGAGTTTTCTTACACAGAGTTCTCCTTCCTAGTCAAAACAGGAATCCCCGGGTCACTCCTTGGCGACAGCAGGAGTTCTTCAGAAAGTAAGATCCGCATTCCCTTCCTGTTTGTGGAGCCTTGAAATCCTTTCTCCCAAGTGACACAGAGCTCTCTTGGGATCACCGTATGTTTACATGTGATACAGGTTAAGCATACATAGTACTTTGCATTAGGCAGGGATATTAGTATTACAATTAGCTAAAGGGTACTGTAAAACAATCAAAATAGCTTAAAACAGTTTAAATCGATTGTAAGACTTATGGTCATCTACTTAAAAGGAGCTCCTTGAGAATACCCCTTGTGTTTTGTATTTCTTTCTGCTTCCTTGCTTTGATCTGTCTCTCTAAGTCTAAAATAAATCTGCACGAGTTCCTTTAAACATTAAAATCCAGTGGTGGAGAACTTATATTTTTCCCTCAGTTATACAATAACTGTATTCTTTGAAGAAAATCTAAGAAAATTTAAAATTGAAGAAAGCAAACCTGCAAAATGGAAAGTAACCAACAGTTATTTCACAGTATCATTTGAGCAATCTAAACCAGGTGTACCTGAAATGGTTTCAAGGTCTATCCTTGAATTTTTCTTTTATGTGAGCATAAATAAATAAATAAATATTGCTTACATTTCACAATTGGGTTTAAATTTGATTTCTGCCACTTGCAATTGAAACAGTATTGATTACTAATGTCTGCTATGTTTAAAGTTTGCTTAATGACAAGAAAAGATATACATTCATACAGAGATTTACTTATTCCAAGAGGGTAACCTATGAATAAGAGGCTAAAGCTTCTTTATTGTATCAAGGACCTAGAGACACTAGCCATTCTTCCAATATAAAATCACTAAATCCTAGTCTAAGTGAATTATCTAATTTTAGTATTTGTAGGGGTCTTCTGTTTGAAATATCATCATTTTTTATTATTATTAACAACCCCTACTCATTCTTCAAGGCTTATGAAATAAACTTTGTCTCTTCAAAGATGCCTAGTTGAACAGCCAGGTAGAACAACCCTTCCTCTGTGCCTCCACTCTACAGAGTTCTATGACATCCATTGTAATAACATCTGCCATCATACTTTTTAAAATCAGTTTTATTGAGATATGATTTACATATGCTAAAATCCACCCATTATAAGCATATAGTTCTGTGAAGGGCTTTATTTATTTTTAGTTGACAAATAATTGTGTATATTTATAGGATTTCTGTCTATGTATACATTGTAGAAAGATTACATCAAGATAATTAGCATATCTATCACTTCACCAACTTATTTTTTTTATTAGAAAGTTAAAACCTATTTTTAAGCAATTTTGAGATATACAACACATTATTATTAACTGTGGTCACCATGCAGTGTAATAGATGACTAAAACATATTCTTCTAGTCTAACAGAAACTTCATGCCTTTTGATCAACATCTCTTTCCTCATCCCTCTCACTCCCTCCCAGCCTTTAGTAATAATCACTTTTCTACTATCTGTTTCTATAAAATCTGTTCTTTTAAATTCCACATGCAAGTTTTGATAAATGTATGTATCTTGTAACTACTATGACAAGAAACTTTTTGTTTCTGTTGTTAGGAGTGGTTATTAAATATTATCAAATGCTTTTTCTGAATCTAGTGAGTTGATTTCATGTGTTTTGCCTTAATTGGTTAACATGATAAATTACATTGATTTATTTATACTGTTAAACCAATCTTGTGTTTCTGGGGTTAAACCTAGTTGGCTACAAGACATTTGTTTTTTTGTTTTTGTTTTTTACATACTGCTAAACTCCATTAGGTGAAAGTTTGGTAAGGATTTTTGCAACTAGATTTATGAGAAATATTGATCTATATTTTCTTTTTCTTCTAGTGATTTTTCCTGAATTTGGAAATGGGATTTTTTTAGCACAGGGTCTTCATTAATGCCCTTAGGATGTAAGAGCTTGTTTCTTTTCATTTAAATTTCAACATAAAAAAACAACACACAGTAAACAAGTATACATAAAGAAGGCAATAACCTTCCAAAAATATCAATTTTCATAACAAAGTTTGTTTAATGTTTTATATCCATTTAATGTGACTAAAATGTAAAAGTTAAGGTTCATATGTAATTGGCAGAATACAAGTCTTAGATAAGAGAACTTGGACTACTTCTTTTGTTTAGGTTTTCCTAAGTCCTCTTTCCTTATGTTTACCTAGTGTCTTCTCTATTTTCTTTATCATCCACTACCTTATGGATATGGTCACTCTTGTATGCTAATTTTAAAAATCATTATGTAATTCTAAATTTAAAAGACTATATCTTCTATACAATAGAAAAATTAAAGAGAAAAAAATGAAAAAAACAAATATGTAAACAATTAATAGTACACCCATTGGTTGCCATCACATTCAGTAACTGTGAACTTTAAATATAATTATGTCAAATTTATACTACTGAATGTGGACTGGAATAGAATATAGAAACATGAAAGGAGCTACTGAGGTTCATTGTTTATGTTATAGGTAGTATTAGATAATATTATATAGATATATATTATACATAAATTATATAGATATATTTACTCTATTATCATTATAATTTTGTCCAATAAATGTATATTAGAAAAAATTTAAAAGTATATATACTTTACTTTATTCTTAATGTAGTTCATTGTTCTTATGGCATTTTTGTTTGTTTAAATATTGCTTTTTAAAAATATCAGTATTATATTTAAATATTCCTGACCCTTCTTCTATATTACAAGACAATTACATTGACAAGAGTCAACAGTATGCTTGAATTCATGGAACAATTAAGCACTAACATTTGATTGGGTAGATAAAATAGGCTTTATTTTCCACAAAAGGAATTAGTGCAATCAGGGTAACTGGCCAAATTATCTGAGCTCAAAATCCCTACCAGGCAGGTGCATACTGAGAATGAGAAAGTATAAGTGAGGAAGGGTTCCTTCAAGGCTTTTGGAAGCCCAAATATTCTGTTGTGTGCCCAGTTTTATATACATAAAAGGAATTAAATATGTATCTCTTTGTGTCTGAATATATAAAGGATTCCAATTTTGAATCAGTAGTGTCTCATTAAACTCAGTTATACAACATACAGCAAATTCATAAAAGCCATTGCCTTGCAGGAAACTCAGAAATCAACATCTCTGTTATCCTCAACTCCTTAAAGGAACTATAGCCATGTCTAAAAACATTCCTTAATTTCACATGGTATGAAACTAAATCAAGGATTAGTTATCCAGTTTTCACTGGGAGTCATTAACCAGTCTATAGACTATAGCACATCCTGGAATATGTAACCTCAGATTTATCCAAGATTTTAAAAACATTAATACCTTCAATTCTGTTCCCCACTTCCAAGCCCAGATTTCACATTCTGAAGTTTTTGTCCACTCAATAAACTACTTGATCATAATTTACTTTCTCAATTTCATTAAGACAGAACTAAAAGTCAGAGTTTTAAATAAGCTGTGATAACTAGTTAACTTACAACATGCAAAGACTTCCAGGAAAAAAACAAATGAATGTCAGGTTTCACTTGAGTAATGCAGCCTCAGCTTATGAAAATGTTGAGATTTGCATTTGGCTTTTCAAACGACTAACCATAAGACAAGGGCTACCATTTTTGCTTTTGCTTCACCTAGGGATGCAAGCACCCAAGATTAGAAACTCCTGCATCAATTTATATGGAGGATTATTTAGAAAAAATGTTTTAATCATTAAGTTTCAAAATATTCTTAGAGCATTGTCAGTGAGGTAGAAAGTCTGGGTGAGTAGAAGCTGAAGTATGTAAATCTGCATAATCAAGGAGCTTTGAATAATTAAAGCAGAGCTGGGTTACAGTAAAATATTTTTCTTTATATATTGCTATCTTCCTGTGTGTCGTGATTCCGGACAGTGTTTTGAATAAGAATATATAAAACAAAGAAAAACCATTGCATGAAATATAAATGTAATTAATTCATGTAAGAAAAACTATATGCCACTTTCCTTTACAAGTGAAAAAAAAGACTAATCCAAGGATTCATATAAAGTTATGCATATCTCAACAGAAACTCAAAAGACATATTTGTATGAGATAGGATTAGTGAATAACATATCCCACAGTTGGTTGATTAAATTGACATTATCAGGTTGGGAATGTGGAAAAGCAACAGTTGAAACTATTTGAGTCTCATTTACTATAGTGAAAAGAATGTTCTGAACAGTTAAGGATTTTCATTAGAGGAGCTATGAGGATAAAGTATTTGGGAAATGCATTTTAGAAACAATGTTTTTAATTAATTAGTGAGAAGTAGAGAGGTCAAGAATAAAAGAGCCATACATGATTAAGCCCTTGTCTGTCTTGTCTTGAAAAACAAGAAGTGAAAAGCATTTAGGAGTCACGTAGATAAAAGAGGGAGGATTTCTGGAACTGTAAACAGAAAATATGGAAAAATTTAAGATCCTGCCAAGGTTGCCTGGAAACGGACAATATTGAGGCCACAGTGTCAGTGAAAATGTATAGAAAAAAAAGAAAGTATCTGTTGAAATGTTAAAAGTGCTACCTCAAATGACCTCAAAGTAGTTTTTATTTATTCATTTTTTTGCATCATTCTAAGTACAAAATAAGTTCTGATATTTTCATATCTTGTCATTAGGGCTTGTGCATATATTTTAATGAATCCTATAACTTGTCTCTTCAGTCAAATGGACATTATATTAGGCAAGGTAATTATGAAAGAACTGAAATTCTTCTTTGAAAATTACATTCATTAGTGCTTTTTAATAATTGAAAAGTATGTTTTCAATGTTAATGACATTTCTTTGTAAAATCTATATTTGCAAATCAGGATGCAAAAGCATCAAAAGGAAACAATGGACAAAGAGTATAAAAGTCTAAAACCTACATTTGCAAGTCAGGTTGCAAAAGATTCAAAAGAAAACAATAGATAAGGAATGTAAAAGACTTGTTAAAATTGAGCTCATGGCTGTTTCTAAGATGTTATTAAGTTATGTCAAGCAAAGAACAAAAATCAAATCTAATTAAATCAGCAAAGATTTCTTGAGTGTTTATCATGTGCTAGGCACTGTACTAAGCACTAATAATTCAGGCAGGAATAAGTCATGTCAAGGCTAACATTCTGTGAAAAGTGTTACTCAACAAGTTTGCTGTTTAGGGAACCAGGTTAGCATCTGCATTGGCAAGGTTGGGTCTAGAGATTCAACTTCAATAATACCCAGAGTGTACCCACTTCCCCACACAACTAAACTATATTGAATACCTATATGATCTGAAGACATTGCTGGCACATATCATAAGTCACTTTCTTGTGACCAAATAAAGGAAATATTATTTTCCCAATGTTTAAAAATATATGACCATAAAGATTAATAATATTAAATAACTTGCCCATGTAATCTATCTATCTATCTATCTATCTATCTATCTATCTATCTATCTATCTATCTATCTTTAAGCTGTAGGGGCTGATGAGTAGCAAGTCTATTTGTAGAATGCTAGAGAGCATAGGACTTGATGGTAACAGCTAGTGTGGAGGACTGAGATAATGCAGTCAGGTGACTACCCAATCACAAAACTTTCAGATGCTATAAGCTTTTCTATAGAGAAAATAAACATCATAGAATCTGAATTCTGGGAAGATAAGAGAATGTGGAGAAACTGAATATCCACAAGAAAAAGCTTATTGATAAGGAAAATACATTTCTTTCTCTAATTACTCTAGAACTATGGCATTCAGGCCAAATCTGTCTCACAGCATGTTTTTTTTAAACAAAGTTTTATTGGAAATCAGCCCTGTCCATTCATTAGCATATTATCTATGGTTGTTCTCACCATACAACAGTGGAGTTGAGTAGCTACAAAAAAAATAACAGGCCGGGCGCTGTGGCTCACGCCTGTAATCCTAGCTCTTGGGAGGCCGAGGCGGGCGGATTGCTCAAGGTCAGGAGTTCGAAACCAGCCTGAGCAAGAGCGAGACCCCGTCTCTACTATAAATAGAAAGAAATTAATTGGCCAACTGATATATATTTAAAAAAAATTAGCCGGGCATGGTGGCGCATGCCTGTAGTCCCAGCTACCCGGGAGGCTGAGGCAGAAGGATCACTCGAGCCCAGGAGTTTGAGGTTGCTGTGAGCTAGGCTGATGCCACGGCACTCACTCTAGCCTGGGCAACAAAGCGAGACTCTGTCTCAAAAAAAAAAATAAATAAATAATAAAAACATGTGGTTTAGGAGGCCTAAAATATTTACTCTCTGGCCTTTTACTGAAAAAGTTTGCCAACTACTCTAGAGAAAATCTCAGCCAATAATCCTCAATAATATATTGAGATGCCAGTTGATTTTTTAGTACCTTAAACATAAAGAAACCAACAAGAATCATGATACATTGGAGATACTTTCTGAAACAGAAGACTTATATGAAAAACAAACTATCCAATTTTTTTAAAAAGAAAAACTTTTGCAAAAAGATAAAATATGTAAGAGATACAATATAAAAAAATTGAAAGCTAAAAATGTCTATTATTGTATCAATATACTAAAATAAAAGGTGTCATTTCATTGGTGAAGCAAGAAGAGTATGTTTAAACAAAAGGAATATCAGGGAACAAGAAAGAGCTAGTTAGAAGTTTCAAAATCTGATATCTAGAAATAAGGCAATAGAACTTGTGGTAGAAACTGTTTGTTTGTTTTTTTCTCTCTCTCAAAAGCCACTTTATCTTGCATTTTCTCTTTTGCTATTTAGGCTGAGAGATAAGAAATTTCTCAATACAAGAAAACTTCTTTGTTTTCATTCTCTTGCCCTTCATTCTCCACCCTTCCCTGTCTATATGCTTCCTTTTTTCTGCTTAAAACATAAAGCAAGATCCTTAGTTTTAGAATTATAGCTCAGAAAGATGAAAACAGCCTCTATAATTGATGACATCATTGACCTTTTAAATTTTGGGCTGCTAGATCTAGACTTCTTGCATCATGAGAGGAAAAAGGAGAAAGAATGGAAAATAATTTCTGTTTAAGCTACTCTGCTACTCTTCATGTTATTTATTTGCAAGAGAATAGAAGAATGGATTCCTAAGTGATAGGCTAGAAGACAAAATCAAGTAATCTCTCCAAAAGTAAAAGAAAAATATGATGAGATGGAAAAGAAGGGAAAATAAGAAAATTAGAGGAGCAATGCCCAACATCTGTTGAATAAGTGTACCATAAAGAAAGAAATAGAAAAAAATGCGAGAGAAATCATTAAATAAACAATCCAGGGAACATTCTCGAGTGAAGTATATGTTTGCTCAAATGAAAGAAATCTTCTAGTGTCCATTACAATAAATGAAAATTTTTTCATATTAAGAAAAAGAGAAAATAAAGAAAATAAAGGGAAAATTCCAAGAGTAGAAAAACAAAGGAACAGCTATCAGACTGGAATCAGACTTCTCAACAACAATACCCTAATAAAGAAATGTAATCAAAATGTTGGGAGGGGAATAAAAACCTTACTGTCAACTTTAAATTTTATACAAATACAAACATTCAATAATTTTTGCATTGAGGTATCAAATGTAATGGTTACCTTGGCTGCTTTTTTTGAGAATTGACTGAAATATAACAAGGGCAAAGCAGATAGAAGGTGGTCATAATAATAAATGTGAGAGATAATAGTGGCTCGTACCGAAATATGAACCAGTGGAGGTGGCATGAAGTTGTCAGGTTCTAGATCTATTTTGAAGACCAGTGGCATTTGTTTATGGATAGCATTGTGGGGTGTTTAGAGAGAGAGAGGAGTTCAGAATGTCATTACAATTGGAAGGATGGAAGGGTCATTTAATAAAGTAGTAGTGAGTAGGTTTGGAGAGGGTAGATTAATGAGATAGTCAAACATGTAAAGATTAACATATTTTACCTCCTGTGTACTCTTTCAAAAGAAGTGCCTGAAAGACATGCTTTAGCAAAATGAAAAGAGGAAAACAAGTAATCAGGGAAAAGGAGATTCAAGAGAATGGTGAAATAAAGTCTCAATACTAGGGAGTATAAGCATTCAAGAGCAATACTTGAATCTTAAGAGAAAGGATCGATAGCTGGGAAAGGAAGGGATCTGGGAAAATAAAATATAACTGATAGAGTGTCAAGAATTATGTTTGATTACTTGGGGAAAAATAGGAATAGACTTGTGAGAGATCTGTTGAAGCATTTGGGAAAAAATACTGAATACAGAAAAGCAAGCAAATTGAATAATGTGACTATTATGAATGTCAGGAAAAACAGAAGTGTTATGATAAAGAAAGTATATCAAAGTACAATAATTGATTTAGTGGAAAGTATTTTAAAGTGTGAAAGAGGAAAAACCTCCCATTCCTACCACACTGTACCCTGCCTATTTTCTTATATAACCTATCATCCTGTAACATGTATCTCCTCTACTAGAATGGAAGTGTCATCAGAAGAGACACTTGTCTGTTTTGTTCTTCTGTTTTCCCAGAGCCTGGAACAACACTCAGCCCAGAAAGTGCTTGTTGAAAAAAATGAATAAATAAGACCTTAGGAAATCTTAAATATTAATAAAATTACATTGGAAATGTCTAAATGTAATAAGGAAACAAAGAGGAGTTTAAGCAGTTGTGAAATATGGAGATAAATTCCAGAGGAAATATGGAAAGGGTTAGGTATGTTCCTTCTGGAAAGCAGGACTAGAATAAGAAGTTCATAATAAAATGAGAGTGGGAGAAAAATGAAAATATAGTTTTATTGAAAACATTATATGTTTGATTTTTCATGATATGTATGCATTATCTAGGTAAAAATAAAAATGTAATTTTTTAATTTAAAATTTAGAGGTTCTAAGAAAATACTCAGAATCTTCTAATATGAAAAGGGTTTTATCCTCCCCCTCAGAAATTCAAATAAAAGCATTAATAGAGTACTCTTTACCTTAAATCAATGACATGCAATTGTTTCATGCTATAAAACCCTACGACTATTCATTTAAGATTACAATACAATTCTTGACAAAAATGCACATATATTTATTTTCATATTACATTTAGTTTCAATTAAATTTATTGGAATTTTTAGTGTCTAAAATTACTCCTGGATAGAATGATTAATTATGGCTCACCTTGAATTTTGGAGTTTTTAAGCTCTTTTAAATGCATTATCTAATTAGATTCTTTCACCAAAGATAGGAAGACAGTATAACAGTATTTCATCTCATGAGATTTGGAGTAAGATAAAAGCCTGATTTCTAATTCTGTTTCTGCTATTTAGTTGTTGAACTCTGAGCAAACTTAATGTTCTTAGCATCAGTTTCATTCTTACTAACATGACAATAACAATGCACATATCTTTATGTTGTGAGAATTAAATAAGATAATGTAGGAAAAGGCACACAGCACAAATGTGACACATGTGTTATACACATGTGACAAATGGTATCAGAGAAACTTTTTAAAGATTTAAAGATTTGGTGGAAAATATACTATATAGTCTGCAGGGCTGTAGTTTGTCCATACACATACTCTCCCATGACAGAGCCAGGTATTTTTATTCTAACTGGTCTGCTCTTGTTATAAAACCCTTAAAAAAATTTTAGTTCCCTGGGAAAAAATAGCTTTGAGACTCACTGGCTTCCAGAGGTTCAAATTCTTGCTGTGTGGTCCTAATTGGGCCCATAAAACTACTTTATTTGCTTTGTTAGTATATTTGTATAATTTTTTATGTGTATTCTTGTTTATTTTTTTTACTTCAGAGTATTTCAGGGGTACAAACGCTTTGGTTACATAAATTGCTTTTGCACCACCCGAGTGAAAAGTACAAGCAGCAAGCCACCACATCCCTTGGGTGTGGATTTATCCATCCACTCCTCCTCCCTCCTACTTGCCGACATCCAATGAATATTACTTTACATATGTGCACATTAATGTTGATTGACCATTAAAATTTAATGGTGAATACATGTGGTGTTTGTTTTCCATTCTTGTGATACTTCCTTTAGAAGAATCTACTCCAGATCCATCAAGGATAATACAATAGGTAGTTTACCATTTTTGATGGCTGAGGGGTACTCCATGATATACATACACCACATTTTATTAATCCACTTATTATTGATGGACACTTGGGTTGTTTCCACATCTTTGCAATTGTGAATTGTGCTGCTATAAACATTTGAGTGCAGATGTCTTTTTTTGGGGGGCAGATACCCAGTAGTGGAATTGCAGGATAGAATAGTAGTTCTACTTTTAGTTCTTTGAGGTATCTCTATACTACTTTCCATAGAGGTTGTACTAGTTTGCAGTCCCACCAGCACCATATGAGTGTTCCTATCTCTCCACATGCACCCCAACATTTGTTGTTTGGGAACTTTTTTGATAAAAGCTATTCTCACTGGAGTTAAGTGATATCTCATTGTGGTTTTGACAACTCACAATGGATAACAAACTTGATGCAAAAGCATGAAACCACAACAACTCTAGAAGAAAATGTTGTTAAAACTCTTATAGACATTGGCCTAGGCAAAGAATTTATGAAGAAGATCCCAAAAGCAATCACAGAAACAGCAAAAATAAATAAGTGGGACCTGATCAAATTAAAAAGCTTCCACACAGCCGAGGAAACTATCACTAGAATTAATAGACAACCTACAGAATGGGAAAAATATTTTCATGCTATATATCCTATAAAGGGCTGATAACTAGAATCTATGTAGAACTCAGGAAAATCATCAAGGAAAAAAGCAACCAATCCCATTAAAAACTGGGCAAAGGACACGAACAGAAACTTTTCAAAAGAAGATTGACTGGCCAACAAACATATGAAAAAAATGCTCAACATTTCTAATCATCAGGAAAATGTTTGTGTAATTTTTGATGACCTTTGGATGAGTTATATTATGTTGCATTTACCACAGTCCCATGATTCCTTATTATTCACCTGAATACTGAGGACTCTTATCATCTGTCTGGCCCAAGAAGGCTTTTTAAATCACTGCTTATACACTATGCTGCTTCCAAGGAACAGTTCTCTTTTATTTCCCCCACCAACTTCAATGTCAGTAATCTCTTAGGCCTGCCTATTTCCGGGATATTGGTGGAAAGGTATATTGCTCCCCTTCTCTCTTGGACCCAAAACTCCTGGAAATATTAAAAGTATGGGTCATGTCTTAGTTCATTCAGGATGATGTAACAAAATATCATAGACTGGGTAGCTTATAAACAGAAATTAATTTCTCACAGTTCTGGAGGCTGGGAAGTTCAAGATCAAGGTGCTGGCAGACCTGGTGTCTGGTGGGGGCACTCTGCCAGATTGGAAGACAACTGTCTTCTTATTGTATCTTCATATGGTAGAGAACAGGGAAATGGAAAGCTCTTATGTCTCTTCTTATAAGGGTACTAATCTCATCATGAGGGAACCACTCTTATGACCTAATGACTTACCAAAAGCTCCATTTCCTAACACCATTACCTTAAAGGTTAGGATTTCAACATGAATTTGGGGGGAACACAAACATTCAAACTATAGCAGACCAAGAATTCTTATAACACAGATAAATATGAGTTATATCTGCATTCTCCCAAAATACTATCAAAATCCTTTTGTCATATTATCTCAGTTACTTTAGAGTAACAGAATTTTTGAAGTGTTTTCATGCTGCCTTCCTCAACCCTGCAGCACACCTGCCTGCCACCACCAAATTTTCTGCTAATGATTATTTTAGTTGTCTGTTGCACTGCTCTAAAATTAATGATACTAAGTTAATATTTATCAAGAACTTATTACATGTGCTCAACATGTTATATAGATTATCTTATTTAATCTTCTCAACTATTTTTTGAGGCATGTACTGTTATTATTCCCACTTTATAGATGAGAAAACTATGCTTACAGAAGTTAGAAAACTTGCATTGCAGTCAGACAGTTGACAAAAGGCCCAGTCATTTGCATTTGAAGTCTATACTTTAATCAGTGTCCTAATCTGAAATATAATAGTTGTTTGGAGATATCTATTTTTTTATATTTTCTGTAAGTATAATTTGACATTTTACTCACTTTAGTTTTGAAATAGCTAAAGGTTCCTTTGTGAAAAATGTGTTTGAAGAAAATATTATCCTATATCCTGAGTTGAAGGATTATCATCTATCAACTGCTATGCATTTATGCAGGACCTGGGTTACCATGACATTGTTAACTGTTGCCACAAGATAGCTGGACCAATACAACAAACATCTGCAGTTTAAAAGGCAACGTGGTATCTAAAATCATTCTATGTGAAACAAAACATTATCCTACAGTTGCACAAAGTGCTGTTACTGAAATATTTCTTACTGTTACACCCAAATAATGGAAATAATGGAACTGAAAATGCTTTCAACTTCCCCAGGCCTTTCTGAATAAAAAGCATAAAGACAATTGTACTGTTGCTTTTGAAAAAACAAATTAACTTTTTATTTTTATGTCCACCCAGAAAAAATACACCATACTGGATACAAAGTAGAAAAAAATTACCAGAAAAACTTTCCCTCTCTTATGAGAAAATATGCCTTTAAAGGTTTCATTCACCACATTCTCAGTCATATATGTACACTTTATTTTAATAAGAAATTCAGAAGCCCACATTTTTATTATAGCTCTTCTACTAACCAGCTGTGCTATGACAGGTATCTCTGGGAATTTCTAGCCTTCACATTTCTTTTCTTTAAAAACAAGTTGGCCTCCATACCTCTTGGATTCTGTCCACCTATAAAGGTCAATGATTCTAGCTTTTTATAAGTGAGCCACTGAAATGATCTGGAAGATAAAACAGTTTTTACTTGAGGTTAGAATAAGCTAATCAGGACTCTAGAAGGCTAAAGAGGATATCATTAAAGGTTTCATATTATTTTATATATTTATTATAGTTATCATAACACTTTTGGAAAATAAAATCTCTAAAGGTGAGGATATGCTGTTACTTTATTTTCTTAATAGTGCCTAAAATGCCATGCTGAGCAGAAAAAAACTTTCCTGACAATAATATGAATCAAAAAGTAATTTAAATTATTATTTGAACTATAATTCTAAAACAATGAGAAAAAAGGCAAATCTTATCTATAAAATACATTCAGACAGCAAAATGCATGAGGATATGGTAGCTTACATATTCTCTTAAGTATCAAACAAAAATTTAGGCATTTATTTTGAAACAATAATATAATATGCAATTAAACATGAATTAGAAGAACTTATTGCTAATTAAAATTCTGTATGAATGGTATATATTTACAGTCATGACTGGACTCAAACACTCACTCATTAAATTGGACAACCTATCATTCTGTTAGGAGTTTATTTACTCAACGTCTATTAAGCTGTTAATAAATTTCAGGTACTTTTAAATGTAAAATATCCCCTAAACAGGTAATTTTAAAAGTATGTAAGAAAGCAATAAAAGAAGAGATTAATAAGGAAATTTAGAAGGAAGGCAGGAAAGGATAAAGGAAAGCAATAATGCAGTCATGACAAAGGATATAGAAGTTCATATCTGCTAATGAAATACCTTTATGTCAATTTTTATGGTTTCTACAAATTGTATTCATTATACTTTAATTTTTTTATTAATTTAAGGTACAGATGAACTGAAGTATAAAAGAATGTCAGTGCCTCACTCTCATCCCTTCCACCAACCAAGAGAGTACCTGCACCTTTGTTGGACAGTTGCTACTAATACAAGGGCTTCCTATCTCAAAGACCTGGGTGTCTCTGACTGAGGCCTTTTTCTAGCCACAGGAGCATGTTAGGGGCATGTATAGGGCAACCAGAGTTAAGTAAGATTTCATGCCATCAGAGATATAGAGAGGACTGTAAATAAGCTAACATTTTCACTAATTGGTGGAACAATTCTGAAATGCATTCTGCATCTTCTCGTAGAGGGTCTCTAGGAAATTTAACTACAACATCCCCACATGAATACCCTACTAACTAATACATCCTTCACTGGATTTCTTCTTTCCTTTGTCTCCTTTCTCTACTCCCTCTTTGCATTTCCTAGGATCACATCTCAAATGAAGTATTTCCATCCACATCCCCATCTCACAATCTGCTTTGGTGGCAACTTCACCTAAGAAATATGGTCTGAAGGGCAACCCTTAATTCCTTAAAATATTGGACAATATAGAAAAAATGTAATGTTTTAGATTCAGGGCAAGAGTCCTCAATAGTTGTTAAAACTTATGTCTGAACATTTGATGAGTAACCAGATATTTGCAAATAACGAGACAGTCTCAAACTATCTCCCACAATAAAATTATCAATTGCAAAGGGGAAAATAGTAACTTTACAGTGAAGAAACATGGCAAAACCCACTTCAACAATGAGGGCAAAATAATGGTCTCCCAAAGATGTCCACACCCTTATCCCCATACCATATGACTGTTCCTTACATGGCAAAAGGACTTTGTAGATGTAATTAAGGTTAAGAACCTTGAAATGGGGGGTGGATGTTCTTAGATTATATGGGCAGCCCAATATAATCACATGATTTTTTAAAAGTAGAGAACCTTTATTTCTAGCCATGATCACAGAGACATATGACAATATGACTACAGAAAAGTGGTCAGAGACATGCAATTTTGTTGGATTTGAACATGGAGGGAGAAGCCATGAGCCAAGGAATGTGGGTGGCCTCTAGAAGCTGGAAAAAGGCAAGCAAGGGAATGATTCCATAAAGACTCCAGAAGAAAAACAACTGTACCAACTCATTGATTTTAGCCCAATGAGACCCAGTGAGACCTATTTCTGACTTTTGACTAACAGAGCTGTAAAAAAATACATTCATGCTGCTTTAACCCACTAAATTTGTGGTAATTTCTTATGACAGCAATAGGAAACTAATATATTAGCCAAGTGACCAGAGTTTACAAAAGTAGTTATGGGTAAAATCAACATTATGTGGACTCTAATGTGATGCACTGAAATGAATATTACATTGTGTTACTCAGTTGAGAGTGCTATAACAACATAGACTGGACTGCCCAAATTATGGAAATTTACTCCTCATGCTTATGGATGTTGGAAAGTCCAATATCAAGGCACCAGCAGATTCAGTGTCTGGTGAAGACACTCTTCCTGGTTTGCAGATGGCTGCCTTCTTGTTGTATCTTCACATGGTGGAAAAGAGAGAGAGAGTAAGCTCTGGTGTCCTATAAGGGAATTAATTTCATTCATAGGGCTTCATCCTCATGGCCTAATTATGTTACCAAAGGCCCTACCTTTGGGATTAGGCTTTCAATATATGAATTTTTGGGGTGACACAAATATTCAGTTCACGCACACACATCTATGGTATTCCTTCTGTAAAATACATAACCTGAATCCCATCACAACAAAAAAATCAGACATATCGAAATATAGGGACTTTCTGTAAAATAGCTGAACTGTTCTCATTGAACAAAAAAAGTCAGGGCCACAAAAGACAAGGAAGCACTGAGAAACTTTTCCAGACTAAAGGAAATAAAGGGAGTTTATGACTGTGCAAAACAGGATCCAAGTGTCTCTTTTTCTGTTAAGGACATTATTGGGAAAATTGGTGAAATTTGAATAAGGTGTTTAAGTGAACCAATAGTACTGTATCAATGATAATTTCCATTTTGATAATTACACTATGGTTATGATTGTTCTTTACCCCTAAATACTTTAATATATTTAAGGTAAAAATATCATGTCTTCAACCTACTATCAAACAGTTCAGGAAAAAAATATGAATGCAGGGAGAAAGAACACGTTAATATTTGGGGAATCTGAATGAAGGGTATACAGAAATTTTGTGCCACTTTTGTAACTTGTCTGTAAGTGTGAGTCTATGTCAAAATAAATTTTGAAATAAAGTTTAAGATATATTAATTGATGATAAAAATACATGCAGCATCACAACATGGAAATTTAGGCACAATGAAGGTATATGCTAACTTTAAAAGAGACTGACCATATTTTTAAGTCCTTCAATAAATATTTATCAAGTACCTACCATGTGTTACATTAACTTCGATGTTAAAAATGTAACTGAAAAAGTAGTGAAGCATCTCAGCCTTTATAAAACACACATTTTGTGAGAGCTTACATCTTCTTACGGCATCAGTGAACTGAGCAATCCATTTGTCTAAGTGAATCGTTTCTCAAATTTTTAATCACAATTTCAGTATCTTGAAACAGTCTTCCAATGGAAATAACTCAAACAATTGCTTTGGCTTGATTGTTGTCCTTCCACCCAGTTTCCTCAGTTATGACCCATATTTGAATAATTTGAAAGATTTCTAGAAATCAAAATGTTGACCATATTTTCAAGTTGATTAAAGAGTACATGTTTTATCAGAATATTCTTTTTCTTACACCAGATGGCTAACCCCCAAATGCAATTGTTTTCTAATTCTACAATATACTTTATATATCCAGAATTTTAAAAGAATATTATTAGTTTAGTATTTTTATTGTTATTATTGTATTTTATTGTGAAAAAATCATTTTACTCATCTCATATAGTCTAAATATTATCTACTTGGCTAACAACAAAATAAACTTAATGCAAATGTAGATTTTTAAAAATGTGCTTGAGAGGAGAGGTCATTGCTAAATATGGGAGAAGAGTCCACAACAGAGACCAGCGGTAATGATAGCTCAGAAAACAAAGTTTGAAACTATCTGAAGATATAATAAGATTGGATTTTTAAAGGCCAAGCGCCCCACAGAAGAGTCAGCTGGGTGAAGCACAAAAACATCATGGACAGAAGAAGAAAGGAACAAGGCCTCTGCAGGAAACAAGAAATGTTCATGCCATCCAGGTGACAGCTCAAGGTTCCAGTCCCCAATTTGAACAAAGGAGCCAAAGCTATTTACTTCTAAATCCCTGACACTGAACACTTAATATCTCCACCAAAGAGTGCTTGATTATGAATATGTATTTATGGATCAGTGTGGTGGGAAACAGATTAAGCCCTAGAAACAAATATGCAACTTTCCACTTTTGAAGCATACATGTATACCATTTCCCTGTTCACGTCAATGTTGTCTCCCACAGAACAGAAACCTTCTATCTAAATTCCTTCGGTGGCAAAGGAATCTCATCACGATCACCACCATTACCACCACCATCATCATTATCATCATCGCTAACTTTTTGGGAGATTTATGTAATACTCACTGTCTTAAGCATTTTACTGAAAGAAATACCGTCTTCAGTTTTTAAAAAAGGAATCTAAAAAAATAAAAATAAAAAGAGGAATCTGAGTTGCAAAGAAATGACTTACGCAAGGTCAAATAGCTACCAAGTGTCAGAGACAGGATTCAAATGCAGGCATCTAAGAAATATAAATAAATAGAAGACTGCTTTGCATACAGGGTACTTCAATATCACTCTTCTTGGAGGACATTATAGAAAACAAACAAAGAGAAACTCAGGGACATTGATCTGAAGTCCCGGCATATCATGCCTGGAGTCTGTCCAACCTACAGGCTTCATGTGATGTGAGATAATAAATTTGCTTTATTGTCTTCCTTTATTTACATTTGATGCAAGGTTTCTATCACTTGCAACTGAAGGGATTTACTCTTCTTCCTAAATTTTCCATCGTATTTTCTTGACTTCCCTCATCTTCTTTTCCGTTTCAAAGCTGAAAATACAACTGTGGCTTGGACACCTACACATGACTACTGAGGAGAATAATTTGGTTCTTTATTTTCATGCCTCTTTCCTTCATGTATACATAGTATATATTAATATGTATGACATTGAAGAATGTTCTTAACGTACCATGGACACTGCTTACTCCTATTCCTATCTTCAACCGGCCTTCTCTACTCTCCATAATACCTTGCATGGTTCACTTTCAATATTATCATCATTCCTCACTTATTTTATTCTCTGCAACACTATAAGATTTTACAATGTTTTATCATTCCACTAGCATATCTTGAAATATGAGAAACTCCTTTGAGTAAGAGCATATAAAGCTTTAATGCTTTTTAAATTTTTATTTTATTTTGATTTCTTGGCTGACATTATCTTACTAGGTTTTATTATAGATTTTTGTCTTATTCAGTGATGACACACATTTCAGTATGGAAACTTTTCATTGCAAAATCCTAGTTAGCAGCACAAACCCATCATAAATTTAATTAAAGGATTACCAAAATTTGCATACTTCATGTGTCATTGACTTCCTCAGGTTTCCTCATACACATATAAAATGTTTATAGACAGATCTTTGCAAAGAAGGATTTTGGTTTTGGGGGAGGATTATTTTTCTAAATTTTACAGTTTCTTATAAACATATAATTTTCTACATGTGGCAACCACAAAATAAACATGTGATTTATTATACAAATAGTGTCATGCAAGATGATTATATAGCTTTAAAGCATAATCACACCTCTAAAAACTTATAAGCAAATAAAGTAATATGTTTTCATACTGAGTATTCAAAAAACACTGAAAATCAATGCCTAAGTTTTTATAAATAAAATTATGCATTGTTAACTTAAACCCTGAGTAATTAGATGGCACTTCTGCTAAAAGCAATCTTCAAACTATTTTCCCTTTTCAAAACTTCATTTTGACAAAGATAATTGGCCTAATTCTTCCCTTCTAACATGAATTCTAATAACAAAATGATTATACAGTGAGGTCATATCAGCTATTTGAAATGCTAAGCTCATGATCCCCTATGCTATTTTAAAGAATTATTTTATACTATGCCTAGGTCAAAGGGTGTTTACAACTTCTTCAGTGATTTTTAAGTAACTCTAGCCTTTGTGATCTCCCTCTGAGAGTTTAGAACATTCAAAATGAAAGATGTAGAGTCTGAGTTTCTCAGGTCTTCCCAGCACAGTGTGATTTAAGCCAGTGGTTTTCAAAGTGTGGTCCCCAGACAGGCAGAATCAACATTTCTTGGAAACTTGTTAGAAAGCAAAATTCTCAGATCCCATCTCAGACCTACTAAATCAGAAACTCTAGGGATGGGGCCCAGCAATCTGTGTCTTAACAAGCCCTTCAGGTGATTATGATGCACCTTCAAGCTTGAGAACTCATCATATTTGGCAACTTAATTAGTCACTCACTGTCTGTTGTCTTGTATTCCGAATCTACTTAACTCCGAAAACTGTTAGAAATCTTCAGGCAGCTTTTAACTTAAGGTTTTGCTGACTAGTTAGATTTCAACTATAGTTTATTGAGTTATAGAGATTTCTTAGGAGATGTCATTCCTATCCCTAATTACTAGTATTAATAATTGCTTTTTATAACAGCCAGCGAGACCCAGTAGTCTCAAACTTTCTTTCTCTAATTCTTAAATTACCCATGTCATAATTCACTTGTGCTTTTAAATAAATAGAATACGCACACAGTAGATCGATCTACTTTTTCTCCCTATTGCCTATTTTAGAAAAAAATTCATTTGCCATTTTTTCATAAGAAATAGCTCAGAAATACACTGTGCCACAAAAGTTACTTTTATCTTGTTTCTCACCATATTCCTAATAGCCCAACAGCACAAATTTTGGAGTGATGTTACTAATTCTGAACCTCTGGCAGGCTGCCCATTTGAGCTCCAGGCAGTAATTCTTTTTATCAGGCTTTGCCTCTTGATTTCAGTCTACAATGTGCTACATCCTGAGAGCTCCGCATATCTTCATTGAATTACCAGCTTTAACATTATACAGTCATTGATTTTACTTTTCCCAGAATGATTTGATCATAGTAACAGTTTATGAGTGTGAAATTGAGGACAAATAGCCTTTCAAAGCAGCAAATTAATAGAGTCATACCTATTAAATTTAGGCATGTTTATTTTTTAAGAGAGCTCAAAATCAAGTATGTATAGATTCACTAGGTTAATGCACTTCACTTTCTACTGCTGACTTTCCCTTCCATAAATACTTACATACTAGTAAGAGGTAGCAGGGGGTACCATGTATTTATACTGAATGAGAGAGGAGTCAAAAGAGCACTGGATTTTAAATCCAAATATCTGATTGCGTATCTGATTTTATATCTGATTATATATCTTATTATATATCTAATTTTATACCCACACATTCACACAATCCTGGTAATCACTGATGTCACCATTTTACAAATTAGGGAAACAAAGGCTCAGAGAAAGTAAGTGAAAGCCCAAAGTCACAGCTAATACTTGATTTAAAAATGTGATGATTTTTCTCAAAATAATCTTTCAAAAGTATGGGATAGTCTTATATTCTAGATTAGAGGTCAGCCAACTTCTTCTATAACCTCACAAAGGCAATTGGATATCTTTGTAAATAAATATTTTACAACTGACTTTTAAAGTCATATGATAAGGGCTTATGTACTGAAGATAACAAGTATAGGCTTACAGGATTGAAAGCGTATTAATGCTGTAGGAATGGATACTTAAAACATGGAATAAAATTTTTGGTGACAATAAAAAATTCAGATTCAAAACCTTAGAAATTAGCAAAGATGAGATGAAATGGAAAATTGTTAGATGGGGTAGTTGCAGTAAAGTCATGGATACCATTACAGTTATTGAAAAATAAACCATCTCAAAATTTAGCAGCTCAAAACCTTTTAAAATTGACAAATAAAAATCATACACATTTGTCATGTACGACATGATGTTTTGAAACATGTTTACATTTAGAATGGCTAAATTGAGCTAATTAACATACGTTATTTCACATACTTATTTTTTGTGGTGAGAACACTAAAAACCTCTCTCAGCAATTTTCAAGAATACAATACAGTGTTATTAACTATAGTCACCATGTTGTATATCTCTTGAACTTATTTTTCCTATCTAACTAAAATTTTCCATCCTTCGACCACCATTTCCCCAATCCCCTAATTTCCATCCCACAAGGCCCCTGCTAACGACGATTCTACTCTCTACAACTTTTTATTTGCTCAAGATTCTGCAGTTTGGGCGGGACTTGTTGAGGATGGTTTATCTATGCTCCACATGGCATTGCCTGGAGTCACCAAGCATCTGTGAGTTTGTCTGGAGCTCTTATGTTCAATGTAGCTCTCCTCTTTATCATTCAGTGGTCTAGCCCAAGCTCTATTACAGCATGCTGTCTGGCTTCCAAGAGTGAGCAGTCCAGTAGTATATTATAAGCCCCACTGAGCAAGTGATTATTGAGCCTTTGCTTGATAGTCACAAGGCCAAGCCCAGAGGGGAAGGAGATTACACAATTGCACATGTTATGGTTCATCGGGGCCACAAATGTAACAGTCTACCACTGATACTGATGTCAAAGATACATGTGAAGAGTTGAAATAAAATTGCTTTATGTAATATGAATAAGGAAAAACAGTATATTTAAAGGTATAATATTTATATAATGTATTAAATATAAAATTGAGCTATTTAGAGATATCAAGTAGAAACTTGACAATTTCATCCACAAGCTAATGTATTCACATTTTTACAAACATTTAAACAGTTTCTCACTGGAAAAATGGGGGATTGACTTATATTCAGGGTTCCTTTATAGTCTTAGCTGTGTTATCTAAGAAAAACTACTGAGCTGCTGTTTTTTCTTTTCTAAAAGCAGGGGTTGAATTGGCCTTGAGATGGTGGTGGGGATTAGAAGAAAGCAGGTACAAGAACTAATTTAAGTTTGACACCAAGATAGAGAAGCAGTTCTGTGTAGTAGAAAAATGTACTGTTGTTTTTTTTTTTTTAGTTTGTGTTTCATGTCTCCATGCTACAAATTTGTACTGAGAATAAAGTCAGTGAATCTCTATTGAAAAAGACTCAGTAATTGTGAAAATAAATCAGATACTATTTGTAAATGTTATTTACATAGCAAAGGTCTGTGTAAAAGTAAAGCATTATTCTGTAATTTGGAAAAAGGTTTAGAACACCTTTATTTTAGCCTTGAGCACAATCACACTATGCTCTTTTAAGACAGGATAGTCATATTCATCTCCTCCCTAATAAAAGTATCTATGAAGAGCATGAAGTCAATACATATTCTTGCTAGATTGAAAGTAGACATCATAACATTTAAATATTATCCATTTATTTTCCTATTGCTAGAAAACAGGAAGCACTGATGATTTTTGTGTTCTCAACAAACCAATGCATGAATACATATATAGACACACACAAGTTGTGAAAAAATATTTCTATCTTGGAATTTCCTTTAAATACCTAGTCATTTATATTAACTCATTGTCTATGAAATAATTTAACAAAATAATAAACATCAGTATTGACAAGAAAGAATCATGAAGACATTGAGATAGTCTGTAAGGATTTATTTTTAGATTTCCCTTCAAAGTTCTCAGACATTTCTTAATAAAATAACATTATTCTGTCAAACTTGTTAGGAGTCATTCAGTTAACTTACATTTCACTCAACTATGCCTGCATTATTACTGAGTACTGAAATGACCTCTATTACTATTGGTAATAAAGGAGGGCAAGCTTTCAACTTAATATATAATGGTGTTGACTTTTCAAGAGCAGGTAAATTTGAAGTAAACCTTATTTGTGTTTGTGTATTTAATTTTCTAAAGCGATATATACACATAAATAACCTATATTCCATATCAAATATCTGAATTTTAGGAGCAAAGAGTCCTTTTATATTTTTTCAGTTTGTTTTCAAGAACCTTTTATTATACATTCCTCAAACATATTCATCCTTACACATTAATTTATCACTTCCTTGATTCTCTCATACAAAATTTATTATTGATGTTTAAAACGTGCACAAGAATATCATGGGCAGTTTTAAGTGGTCATGACTATTTGAAAGTAGAATAAAAACTGATAAAAGAATCACCTAGGGAAGATTAAATCACTTAGGGAAGACTAAAACAATAAAAATGTCAAAAACAACAGTCCAGTAATGTTTGAATCATTTAACATGATGTTATATCTTTTCTATTTTATTTTTAAATTAAAGTTGATTCTATATTAAATTTTTAAAAAGTAAACTAAGAACGAAAAAAAAAGAAAACTGTGTCATAAAATAACTGATTCTTTTCTACAGAAGATATTATATCCTGAAAGAGTCTTTTATGCTTAAAAAATAGATTATGGAAAACATTAATAACCTGGAATCATTACATATTTTTATCTATGTTTCAGTTAAAAGAATATTCATTAATTCAAGATGAAAATGTTAGTGCTTACTTTCTCACACCCACCCCTTGATATCTATACTATTTTTACATTACCAAGATTTATGAAATTTACATTCTGTTCTGCAACCATAGCTTCTATAATTGTTTGGTGCTCATTCTAATATAACATGATTGAAACATTTTATTTATTTCATCCATTTCCTTCCAAGGATCTTCATTTTAATTTTTTTAATTTTATGGCTTTCAATAATGTAATTAGATATAAATTATTCCCCCCCAAAACACAAAAGATAACAAAAAAGACTAGTGAGAATTCTCCCTTAGCTCCTTTATGATTGAAAATGGCTGTGTCATCTGGCAATATACTTTCAGTTACAGATTTGTTCAGAAATGTTGGCCATTAGTCTGGGATTATCCTCTTGAAAATGATTTAATTTTTATGCCTGGATAACTGAAGAATGTTTTCACCTACCATTTCAAAAATTTAAACAGGTAATGTCAATGTTTTGTGCATTCTGGTGCTTTTTTCAACTTTGGATTGGTTTTTCATTTTAGGATTTTTTTTTATATTTAAATCCTTGTTACTGCTTTTCCAAATTCAGGTAAATAGATTATTTTTATTTTTAACCATAGCTGTCTATCTGCTGTATTTTATTTTTTCTCAAATTGTTTAAATTGCTTTGTTCTTATTTTCCTATTTTGTATTTCAAAATATTAGGGGGTACAAATGTTTTTGTTACATGAATACCTTGTATGATCCTTAAGTCAGGGGCTTTTAGTGTGCTAATCACCAGCATAGTGTTCATTGTACCCCACAGGTAAGATTTTACCCCTCAGCCCTCCAACACTCTCCCCCTTTTGGTTTCCAATGTCTTTAACATCTCCTTGTGCATATGGTGTTTGTTTTTCCACTGCTAAGATACTTCACTTGGGATAATAGTCTCCAGTTCCATCTAAGTTGCTGCTGCAAAAGACACCATTTCATTGCTTTTTAGGGCAGTATAGTACTCCATGGTGTATGTATACATATATATATACACACCATATTACCTTTATCAACTCATAAATTGATTGGCACTCAGGTTGATACCATATCTTTGAAATTGTGAATTGTTCTGCAATAAACATGCAAATGAAGTTGCCTTTTTAATAAAATGACTTATTTTCCTTAGGGTAGATACCTAGTAATGGGATTTCCGGGGAAAATGGTAAGTTTACATTTATTTCTTTCGGGAATCTCCATACTGTTTTCTATATAGGTTGTACTAATTTTCAGTCCCACCAACAATGTATAAGCATTCCTATCTCTCTGCATCCAGCCCATCATCCATTGTTTTTTGATTTTTTAATAATGGCCATTCTAACAGGGGTAAGGTTGTATCTCATTATGGTTTTAATTTGCATTTCCCTGATGATTAGTGCTGTTGAGCATTTTTTTTATATGTTTATTGGCTGTTTGTCTATCTTCTTTTGAAAAACTCCTGTTTATGTCTTTTGCCCACTTTGTAATGGGTGTTTTTTTTTGTTTTTTTTTTTGTTTTTTCTTGCTGATTTCCTTGAGTTCCTTGCAGATTGTGGCTATCAGCCCTTGGCCAGATGTATAGTTTGAGAATATTATCTCCCATTCTGTAGGTTGTATATTTACTGTGCTGATTATTTCCTTTGCTGTGTAGAAATTTTTAATTATGTCCTATTTATTTATTTTTGTGGTTGCTGTATTTGCACATTGGGTCTTAGTCATCAATTCTTTGCTAAGGCCAACATCTAGAAAAGGTTGTGCTTATGTTTTCTTCTAGAATATTTATGGTTTCAGGTCTTATTTTTAATTCTTTAATGTTCCTTGAGGTAATTTTTGTATATAGTGAGAGAAAGGAATCCCACTGCATTCTTCTGCATGTGGATATCCAGTTTTCTGAGAGCCATTTATTGAATATGGCATCATTTCTCCACTATATGTTTTTGTCTGCTTTGTCAACAATTTGCTTTTTGGTTGTATTTATATGGTTTTATTTCTGTGCTGTCTATACTGTTCCACTGGTCTATGAGTCTACTTTTATACTAGTACTGTGCTGTTTTGGCTATTATAGCCTTGGAGTATAATTTGAAGTCACATAATATGATGCCTTCAGATTTGCTCTTTTTGTTTAACATTGCTTTGGCTATTCTGGCTCTTTTGTGGTTCTAAATGAAGTGTAGAGTTATTTTTTTTCTAGATCTGTAAAATATTACATTGGTATTTTTTTTCTTTTATTTATTTATTTAATTTCAGAATATTATGGGGGTACAAACATTTCGGTTACATATTATGCCTTTGCCTTGTCAAAGCCAGAGCTGCATTGCTATTTTGATGGGGATTGTGTTGAATCTGTAAATTACTTTGGGCACTATAGACATTTTAACAATATTGATTCTACTAATCATGAGCATGTAATGTTTTTCCATTTGTTTGCATCATCTATGATTTCTTCCATCAGTGTTTTGTATTTCTCCTTGTAGAGTTCTTTCACCTCCTTTGTTGAGTATATTCTCACATATTTTATTTTCTTTGTAGCTACTGTAAATGGTATTGAATTCTTCATTTGACTCTCAGCTTGACTATTAGTATATAGAAAATGCTACTAATTTGTGTACATTGATTTTGTAACCAGAGATTTCTGATTTTTTTTTTATCAATTCTTGGAATCTTTTGGTGGAGTCTTCAGGGTTTCTTAAGTACAAGATCATATCATTAGCAAACAGGGAAAGTTTGACTTCCTCTCTCTTGATTTGGATTCCTTTTGTTTCTTTCTCTTGCCTAATTGCTCCGGCTAGGACTTCCAGCACTATGCTGAATAGAAGTGGTGACAGTGGGCACCCTTGTCTTTTCCCAATTCTTAGGGGGAATGCTTTCATCTTTTCCTCATTTAGTATGATGTTGGCTGTGGGGTTGTTATATATGACTTTTATAATTTTGACAGATGTGCCTTATATGTTTAGTTTGTTAAGAGTTTTTATCATAAAGGGATGCTGAATTTTATTAAATGCTTTTGATGTGTCCATTGAGATTATCATGTGAACTTTTTTTTGCTTCTGTTTATGTGGTGAATCACATTTATTGATTTGTATATGTTAAACCATCCTTCTATCCATGGGTGAAACCTACCAGATCATGTTGAATTATCTTTTTGATGTGTTGTTGAATTTAGTTTGCTAGTATTTTGTTGAGGATTTTGCATCTATGTTCATAAGGGATATTGTTCTATAGATTTCTTTTTTTGTTGTGTCCTTTCCTTGCTTTAGTATCAAGGTGATCCTGGCTTCATAGACTATTAGGGAGGATTCTCCCCTTCATAATATTATGGTATAATTTCTGTATGATAAGTACGAGTTCCACTTTGATGGGTCTGGTAGAATTCAAATGTGAATCCATCTGGTCTGGTGCTTTTTTGCTGGTTCAATCTAGCTGCATGTTATTGGTCTGTTCAAGATTTCTATTTCTTCCTGATTCAGGCTTGGGAAGTTGTGTGTTTCCAAGAATTTAGCCATTTCCTCTATGTTTTCTTGTTTGTGTACATAGATTTTGGTAGTATTGATGGATGATATTTTGTATTTCTGTGATAACAGTTGTAATTCCCCTTTCTCATTTCTGATTCAGCTTATTTGAGTCCTTTCCCTTCTATTTCCGGTTAATCTAGCTAGAGGTCTATAAATTTTTTTATCTTCCCCATTTTGTTTAGTTCTCCTCTGAGCTTTGTTATTTCTATTTTTCTGATAGCTTTAGATCTCTTCTTCTTTTTCTAGTTCCTTGATGTGTGACATTAGGTTGTTAATTTTTGATCTTTCTGTCTTTGTGATGTAAGCATTTAAGGATATGAGTTTCCCTCTTAACACTGTTTTTGCTGAATTCCATAGATTTTGGATGCTTGTGTCATGATTGTCATTCAATTGGAAAATCTTTTAATTTCCATCTTAATTTTGTCATTGACCCAAGTATTGCTCAGCAGATGGTTGTTTAATTTCCATGACTTTTTGTAGATTTGAGAGTTCCTCTTGCAGTTGATTTCTAGTTTTATTCCACTGTGATCTAAAAAGATACATGGAAGGATTTTTGATTTTACTGAATTTGCTGAGACTTGTTTTGTGGGATAACATATGCTCTATCTTGGAAAATGTCCCATATGCTGATGAGAAGAATGTATGTTACGCAGGTTTTGGGTAGAATGTTCTGTAGATGTCTGCTAGATCCATTTCTTATTTATTCTGGACTCCTTTTTAATTCCAGTGTTTCTTGGTTGATCTTCTGCCTCAATGATCTGTCCAGTTCTGACAGTGGAATGTTGAAGTCCCAAGTAATTGTAATGTTACTATTTATTTCTTTGCTTAGATATTGTAATATTTTATTTATGAATTTGGGGTCTCCTGTGTTAGGTGTATATATATTTGTGATTATTATATATTCTTGCTGAATTTCCCCCTTATCATTATATAATAACAGTCTTTGTCTTTTTTTAACATTGTTAATTAACGTCTATTTTATCTGATATGAGAATAGCTACTGATTTCCCTTTGCATGAAATAGTATTGACATATAATATTTAGTATTGATATGTAGTATTAATTTGTTCATCATGTTGAATGATACCTAGTTGCTTGGTTTTTTCCTTGTGGTACTGTTTTATAAGAGTTGTAAGCTTTAACTTTCAGTTGTTTTTACATTCATGGATATCAATTGTTCTTTTCCATGTAGATAACACTTTTAAGCATTTCCTGTAAGGCAAGTTTAGTGAGCACAAATTCTCTTAGTGTTTGCTTGTCTGGCAAATACTTTATTTTTCCTTCATTTATGAAACTTAGTTTTGGAGGATACAATATTCTTGGCTGTAGTTATTCTGTTTAAGGAGATAAAAAATAGGACCCCAATCCGTTCTAACTTGAAAGATCTCTGCTGAGAATCTGCTGTTCATTTGATGGGCTTTCCTTTATAAGTAACTTGTTGCTTTCGTCTTACAGCTTGTAGGATTTTCTCCTTCAATTTGACTTTGGTCAGGCTGATACTATGTGTCATGGTGATGTACTATTTGCTATAAATCTTCCAGGTCTTTGATGATCATCTTGCATCTGGATATCTATACCTCTAGTGATACCCAGGAAGTTTTCCTCTATTATTCTCTCAAATAGGTTTCTCATGATTCTTGCCTTTTCTTCTTCTTCCTCAGGGATACATATAATTGTTATATTAGTTTGCTTTGCCTAATTCGATATTTCTCTCAGTGATTTTTCATTCTTCTTTGCTCTTTTTTTCAGCATTTTTTACTAACTGGATTACTTCAAAATCCTTACCTTTAGGTTCTAAAATTCTTTCTTCTGCTTGGTCTAGTTTGTTGTTAAAACTTTCTGCTGTATTTTGAAATTTCCTAAATGATTCTTTCATTTCCTTAAGTTCTATTATCACTTTTCTAATGTTATCTATCTCTTCAGTGAATTTTTGGTTCATGTCCTGAATTATTTTATGGGTTTCTTTGAGATGATTTTTCCCTCCTCCTCCCTCTTTGAGATGATTTTCCACCATCTCTTTAATTTCATTCCTCTTTCTTGCTATTCATAATCTGAATTCCATATCTGTCATTTAAACAATTTCCTTTTGGTTGTAGTCTATTACTGGAGAGCTCTTTTGTTACTTTGGAGATATTGACACAGCCTGTTTTTTCATATTGCTGGAGTTTCTATTCTGGTGCCTTCTCATCTGGGATCACTTCCTCATCAAAAACAGCAGATATGGTACACGTGTTCTCTGCTGAGTCTTCTGTTGCTCAGTGAAGATAAGGATGGGTGTCTGGGTGGCATGCTTGGGTCCTACTCCAAAAGGTTGACCAGCAGAAGAGGGGAAGATGCACTGTGAACCTTTTCTGCTATTAGTCTAATGTGTTCCCCTCCTACCCTGTGGTCATCACTGGGCCACTGTGAAGGTCTGGCCCCTGGTGCCAGGTGTATGCATGAGGTAGAGCTGGCTGCAGGACAAGGTGTACATTTGGGATGGAGGAAAGATCTACTAGGCATGGCACACACATGTGTAGGCCTGGATGGCTGAGGTGCCAGGCAACTGGGCTGGGTGAGGTCCATGTAGGGTGCACTGTAGGGTGCACCAGGTGCTTAGGGCTTAGCGGTCCCATAGGCACATGGGGCATGGCATGGAATGGCCTCCAGTGTGGATCAGACCAGCAACTCACAGCTCATGGGTAAAGTAGAACTGGACCCTGGACAGAGAAGACCTGCATTGCAGGGTACCTACTTGATATGGAGCAGATCCATGGGGTGTAGCACTCACAAGCAAGGCCACAGTGACTGCAGAGTGGGCCACACAGGTGAGGCAGGGCCTGTGCAGGGCATGGCACCCAGGGCACCTGTGCAGGACAATGCAGGTCTGTGGCACATAGACCACCCAGATCCAAAGGCCTCAGCTATGGTGGATTTTGTCTTACTTGGGGCCTTTCAGGGAGTGGCAGTGGTGGCAGTGGTCCAGCTACCCAAGCAGTGGTCAGTGGGTGCCAAGGGCACAGGCGCATGGTCTTCCAAGGTCCCACTAAAGTGCAGTTGATCAGGGTCACCCAGGCCATAGCAGCATGTGCTGGGCCCTTGGGTACTCTGTTCTTCCCAGAGCCTGGGGCTGTAGCAGCAATAGGGGTGCATTTCACCTGCTCACAGGGTACACAGGAGCACCAAGCTTCCCCACTCTGTCCCTGCCCAGTGGGGCAAAGGGTTGGCTGCAGTCTCAGGTCTGGTCCCTGGGCAAAAGTAGCATTCCGGGTTGGGATGTTACAATGGCACAAGCTGCCGCCACTCTGCTTGCAGTGTCCTCAGGGTAAGCATGGAGCCTGGAATTGTCTCCTCTTTTCCTTTCCCATGTGTGCGCACCTTCCCTAATTACCTCCAGTCTTGCTGAGCAGCTTTTCCCTCCTCTATCTTCTTCACTTCACTCCTGCCTCCTCTCCCTGGAATCTCAATGCCCTCACTCAGATGATTAATCCAAAGGTGGGTATCTATTCACCATTTTTTATCCTCAGTGAAAGTGGCATTGTGCAGGCTGCTTCTAGTTTTCCATCTTGGCCTCCAATCCCTTCGTTTTTATTTTTAATCTGTGTTGACTGTGATTGTATCAGTCATCTCTCCATGTTAGTAACTCAGTCTTCAGACATTTTTATTCTTTCTCCTTAAGATATTTAATCTTACTTTATTTCTCCTGACTGGTGTTTGTTCCCTAATGTATTAGTTCTTATTATTTTGTGGGGAGGGGGCTCAAAACATAATACTTCAAAGTATGGAACTTTGATATGCTGAACTATAGAAGTAGCCTCAAGCTCTCTCTGACTTCCTCCCCACCCCTAACTCAACCTTGTGTCACTCCCAAAGCACGGGATGCCACTGTTCCCTGAAGGTCTTTTTTCTACCTAGAAACTGGACCCACCAGAGAGGAACACAATTGCCTTCAATCTCTTCCCTCAAATTTCATTAACTAGAGAAGATTAAAACTCAGATCACAGAGGAAGAGACTGAAAATTCAACACCACACTTAGAACCTAGAAAAATTTTGTTCCCAAACCCATTGTTTTTTGTTTTGTTTTGTTTTGTTTCCTGGTCCCATTCAGTTTCCAAAGAGATTCATTCATAAGACAGTGTCAACCTCCTGAGTCCATTTATCCCCCCCAAAATGCACTTACTTCTACACCCTCATCTCCTCTTTCCCTATTAATTGTGTTATTGAGTAATCATTTTCCTGCAATTCCCGCATGCCATCCATGTTAAAATAAATTTTATATGCCTTTTTCTTCTATTAATCTGCCTATTGTCAGTTCATCTTCAGTGAAACTTTAGAGAGCAAAAGGGAAGCTTTCCCTTGGCCCCTACAGATTTGGCCTTGTGAAAATCTCTCTGATCTGGAAGCTGCAGTCAAAGGAGCCTGGGAGCTGACAAGCCTGCCAAAAGGGAAAGAATGACCCACCAATCAGATTCCTGGGCATCTGTCTGTGAAATTTGGTCAAGCAGATGGTAAAAATCACTGTTTGTCTTTTTTTCATTTCCAATTTCAGATTAATGGGAGAAAAGCATTTGTACATACAAGTCTTAGGTTTGGCAACTCCAGTGTATTTTTATCATGGGGGCTGCATCTTTTGCATCCCAGTTTTAAAATGCTGCTTACATTCATAGTATTCCAAACCTGACTAGTTAGCTCTAGGACTTTCCATTTAAAAAGTTTTATTGCTTTGAATCACTTTAAAAATAAATTAATTAGGTATATATAAAAGAAAACTTTTTAGACAACTCTCATCTTAAACAGCTACCTTATTGGTACATATGAAAGGATACAATAGAAATATAGCCTTAGAAACTCTCTTGACAAGATTTTGTAAAAGGAGAAATCAGATTTAAAACAAAGTTAAAATTTTTGAATTCTCAAAAAAAATTCTCTCCTTTCTGCTTTGGATTTCCTGCAGAATTACGAAAAAGGAACTTCAGCCTGTGGTCTTTGTAGTGGTTAGGATTTTGCACTAAGGCCCAAGTTTAATTCCTAGACAGTAAATCAGTCCCTTAGAGATGTAAATATTTTAACTCAGGAAAATAAAAAAATAAGAATTAGTTTGAATCATTTGTTTTCAATTTATATTAGCATGACTCTTGACATTTTGAAATACTGATTTGTTTGTAATTCTTTCTTCCCTCATGGTTTGATTTCCTATTTGTCTTACTTTCTCTTTTAATTTTTTATCTATTCAGCACACAGATTATTGGGCCATTGTGTGCAAATGGCCAGCTGGGTGGTGGGGACTCCAGAGAATATGGCTGCTCAGAGATGTGGGTTGTACCCATTGTGAATAGTGGAACTTCCCTTTCTTTAAGCTATCATTAGGAATAGTCTGAATCTTAAAGGAGTGATAGCTTTGGCTCCCTCTTTGGAGATCTTGGTTTTTTGTTTGTTTGTTTGTTTGGTTTTTTTTTTTTTTGCAGTCACACAAGAGGAGGTTTATTTTCTGGCTAGCCAGGGTCCAAGCCCCAGAGCACCAACGCAGTGGCCACTCTCGCAGGCAAGGACCCCGACCAGAACAACGGCATGCCTTTTATCCCCATGGTGCACAAGCTATGCACAAGCTGACTACGCATGGATCATGCGTTGACCTTTAAAATGATTGGTTGCCCACTATTGCCTTTTGAAATAATTGTCGGGTTGGTTGCCCTCTATTGCCTGATGGGCCAGTCGCCCGTGCTTCAATGACCTCATCCCATAATTCCCCATACAGCGGTGTAGCAAGCAAGGAATGACCAGAAGCAAAGGTTTGCGGTTAGCTCATTGCTCCACCCAAGTAAATTCCCAACAATTGGAAGAATTCCTCTGCCCTTCCTCTGCCCTACAAATTCCTCTGCCCTACATTCCCCCCTTTCTCTAGGGAGACCTTGGTTAAAGCTGTAAAGGGTTTCCTAGTTTTGGTCTTGAATGCTTATTTGTTTGGGTTTTGAGTCATTTGAAGATATGATTTTGGTTTAAAACTTTGGTTTATATTTAGAATGTAATACCAACTTTTTCTCCCATTTATCTTGTTTTCTCTATTGGGCTGGAGA